>NC_056731.1:724912721-725097721 GCF_019279795.1 Protopterus annectens
AGTTGATTTGGTCGACAAGCAGATTTGCCCCCTTCCCCAATGTTGTGCAACCCTGGAGTTGATATATATAATTAGGGGGGGTGTGGGGGGCACAGCCCCCCACATCGGGGGGTGTGGGGGGCGAAGCCCCCCACCTATAATGCTTGTCAATCAAATGAACTGTCGACCAAATAAACTGTCGACTATGTGAACTGTCGACCATGTCAGGTAGACCCATATATATATATAAAGTTATAGATGTGTTTTAGAGTTGTGTTTTTTTAAGATGTAGTTGACTAAATACAGCATGTAATTACAAATTTCCTTTTATAAATGTGATGGTAACAGTTGATTTTGTACATCTGATGAAGCAGTTTTATTACTGTGAAAGTGCTTATGGTCGACTTAATTAATAAAATATGTTGATTTTATGTAGAGAGCCTGTCTTGCTTTGCCTTATTACTTTTCATTGGATTTCTTCTGTATTTGGTGAAGCATTTGTTCAGCACATTTTTTTTTTTTTTTTTTGGTTTTTAAAAAAAGTATTAATAGTCAGGTAGAAATAGAGAGATAGAGAAACATAAATAAGTATAAGGAAATGAGAAGAAGTAAGAGAGAAGCAATATGTTAATTTATTTTGGAGGAAAAAGATAGTGAATTAAAGTACACAACTGTTTAGTACAGTGAAAGAGGTTTGTCCAAATATTTGTTATATTTTCTTAAAGAAAGGAAAGCATGTTAAGGACATACTTGGAGTATGAGTTAGGTAGGGTGGTGGCCAGAGCAGCAAGGTGAATTAGTAAGTTATTTTTTAGTTCTTTTTTGAAGAGCAAGGTAGATATGATAGGCTGTATATTACTGGGAAGTTTATTCCAAGTGTGGAATATTTAGCATTTATAGAGCTATTTGCCTTTTTATTTGTTTGGTTTGTAGGTGCCGAATAGGAATTGTTCTGAGTTATAGAGAGGATGTGTAGGTATATATGGGGTATAAGAGTGGACAGAGAGGGACAGTCTGATGGTTTGTTAATTAGTGAATGGGCCATTTGTAGCTGAGATAGTTGGTATAGTTGAGGGAATTCAAGCCAATGTAGTTGTTTAAGAACAAGGCAGTGGTGAGATTTGTACGGGAGGTTACAGGCAAACTCAGCAATTTGGTTTTAAGTTTGTTCAAGTTTGGTTATAAGGTTGGCTTGGAGGTGTGTAAATATAGGGGATGAGTAGAGTAGGCTGGAGACGAGGTAGGCCTGGGCAAGACAAGTCCTCGAAGTAGTGAATATATATTTTTTGGTTCTATACAGTAGACCAAGTTTTTGATTTGTTTTTTTTTTTTTTGATGCAATGTTGGATGTGAAGGTCAAATTAAATTTGAGTTGGTTGTCAATTGTAATACCTAGGAATTTGGTATGGGGGTCAGCGTGAATGATAGTGCTGTCGAGGGCAGAGATACAAATAGAGGCTCTATGCTTGGACATAGGTTTAGGAAGAAAAATAAGTAATTTTGTTTTTTAGGGTTAATGATGAGTTGGTTGTAAATCATCCAGTGTTCAATGGTGTTGAAAGAACTCTGAGTGAGGGTGTGAAGGTCAGTGAAGTTATCAGAGCAGGTAACAAGAGTAGAATCCTCTGAATACTGTATCAGTGGAAGTTTGCAGCAAGTGAAGCATAAATTGTTTGTAAAGATATTAAAGAATAGATGCCCTAAGATGGATCCTTGAGGAACTCTTGTTTGGACAGATAGGAAGGGAGAGCAGGATGTTTGCCATCTAATAGGTTGTAGTCTGTTTGTTAAGGTAGCTAGAGAACCAGAGAATAGTGAAGGAGGAGAGGTGGATATTAGATAGTTTAGATAGGGGTTTAGGGTGGGAGACAGTGTCAAATGCCTTGGAAAGGTCCAGAAAAAGCCATGACACCAGTTTATTGCTGTCTCTAGTCTCAGTGACAGACTGGATGAAGGATAGAAGGGCTATTAAGGTGTTGTGATGGGGCCTAAAGCCAAGTTGAGGATGGGTCAAAACGTTTTCCTGAAGTAGATACTTCAAAAGTTTTCTATGAATGCATTTCTCTAGGACTTTTGAGAGAGGGGAGAAGATGGCTATGGGTTGAAAATTCAGGGATCTGTGGAGTTACCTCCTTTGTGAGGGGAATAGTATAGAAGAATTTTCAGATTTCAGGGATAGTGGATTCTTTGATAGAGTAGTTTATAAGGATGGAGATGGGATTTTTATTGTTGTGGGAGAGCCCTTGAATGAATGTAGGGAGGTGGTCACTTAATGAGTCAGGTAAAGTGGTAGGATTGTGGTAGTGATTAGGATTGGATATTAGTATCCAATCTAGAGTTGAGGAGATGTTGTTGTTAATATGGGTGTGGGTTGTGATAAGTTGACTGAAACTGTAGAGGTTGATACTAAGAGTGGAAGAATTTAATGACAGTTTATTCAAATCAATGTTGATGTCTCCTATTATGATTGCTTCATAGGGAAAATGTTGGGACATCCAGGATAGAATGGATTCTAGAATAGGTATATTGTTGCTGGGAGGAATATATATGGCAGCAATAGCAATTTTTTTCCATTAAGGTTAAGTTGACAGTTGAAAATGATAAGCTCGGCTGGATGAAAGTCAGGGAAAAGGAAGGAGAGGTGGAGAGGTTAAGTAACTCTGAGTACAGGATGGCAACATCTCTCCCTTTTTTGGATAGTCTGTCATAATGGAAGATGTTATAGCTGGCGGGTAGGATTTCAGAATTGGAGGACAGAAGAAAGTTTGCTAGCATGTGGTGCCTCACTGAAAGAATATAGGGCATAATTCTGTCTCCTACAGGCTTTTGAGGGGAGATCTGTTCTTGGCATATAGAGCATCATCAGACCCCACTCTGATGGACCTCCTGCATATCCACAATACAAACAGCACCAGAATTACCCGTTCTAAAAACATAAACCTCACTTGTGATATAAATAGGTCCTGATGGAGAGATCGGTATGTATCCCAGAGACTACCATGTCTGTGGAACAGGCTCACCATCTAGGTGAAGCAGAGTTCCTCCTTAACCCAATTCAAATGCAACTTGGACAATTGGATGGAAAACTGGAAATTCATCCCTGGTTTGGCACCTATGTCTCTAATGGACACAGGTAACCTGTAAATGGTTCATCTCCCAAACCCCTGCTTACACTTATCTAGGGTTTCAGAACTTGTCAGAGATCTGGGATGCATGGCTTTGCTTAAAAAGGCTCTTGTGGTCATTAGCTTAGTAAACACCTATGAACCTATGAGATATGAGGTTTGTTCCAAGTTTTAGATGTGTTAAGATGTGAGGAAAATGATATGCTATCTAAATGTGTAAATCAGTTATTTTATTGGTTAGACTTTGTAGGTTTATGGAGTAGATAGAGATGTATTTTGTTAGAGTGGAGTGTAGATTTACAGTAGATGAGTTGGTGGCAGGTGGGGGGTAGTGGTAGGGAATGGGCCAGGATTGGGGTGGATGTCTCCATCTAGCAGGAGGCTGAAAGAAGATTAGATTTAGTGTAATATAAGTAGTGGTTAGAGATCTTTAGCTTATATTTTGGGTAGATAGAGTGCGGCTGAAATGTTTTATTTTGTAAAACTGGATGTGGGAGGTATTATAGAGTGAAGAAGTGATTAGGAAGGGCAGGGTAATATTGTAAGATGGAGTATCATGAAAAGAGTGGGAGACGGTGACAAATAGAATAGTTTGATAAGAAGATAAGCATAAGAGGATGAGGAGAAACGGAGGGTAGGAGGGAGTTCACTAGCATGTTGTGATATGATATGAGTGAAACAGGTGGAGGAGAGACTGCAGTGATTACTGAAGGGAGTTGTAGTAAGGTATTAAGGTAAATAGCGAGAAGAGGTAAGCAGGTAAGAGCAAGAGAGAAATTGTTTGAAAGATGAGACGTATAGGCAGAGGTGGAGCATGGGGGAAAGTAATTGGATTTTAGGAGTGATGTGCAAGTGGGTGGAGTGAGTAGTATTAGAGAGAGAGAGAGAGAGAGAGAGAGAGAGAGCAAGAAAAAGGGAGGGATTAGAGTTAGGGTAGGGATGGGCTGTTATTGGTTAATTGGAGGTGGGGAGGGCTTCAACAAGGCATTAAAAGGATACATTTTGGGTATTCAGGAGTGGTTAGGAATGGTGGTAGGGTAGGGGAGTGGAGTCAGCCCAAGCTAAGTGAGGGCGAGAGGAGCAGGCTGGATTGGAATCAGAGGTAGCTAGGTCACAAAAGACAGTTTGTAACTATAAGACATCAAGACAGTTTGTTCTAGTGCTAAAGATTAGCAAAATCAATTGGGTAAAAAGCTAGGTTTGCAGGATAAAAAGGAGAACAATGTATATTCTAAGGTAGGAGAGAGGTCAGGGTTTAGGTAGCCAATTTGGAAATACACTAACTAGTAGTAGAAAAGATTTAGTCTGAGAAGGGGAAGATGTTACATACTATGCAGATAAATCCTAAACAAAGAGCATCCATTTACAGATCAGACTGGCATATATGAGAATTGAAAGGGGAAGGAAATATAAGCGTATTACCTTGTTTAGGTAATTTATTAAAATAAATAACACACACGTGTGGGAGTCAGAACTTAGGAAGTCATATCTCCCTGAACAAAAGTATTAAAATTCTTTTATAGGAAAACGTTAACAAAGTAGTAAAGTTTATCAATCATACCAGTGCTAGCATCCAATAGACAAATGTTAATACTGTTCATAATATAGTTTATTCTTCAGACAATTATTAAATATCTAATAAACATACTTCAAGTTTAGTAAAACTAGATCTGCAACTTCTTATCTACATTTTTAGCTTAGAATGGAATAAGTTTCTTCTTGCCACGTGATTTAGAAAGAATGCGGCCTTAGACTCAAGAAATGAAACTCAACATTCTGTACTTTTCCATGTTTAAGCTTATGCTATTGCAACACATATTCTAACCTTTTAGGACACACATACACTAACCTTATAAAACATGTGCAATTTCATTTTAACCCTTTATAATCCCTCATTTGATGCTGAAAAAGCATCACCCTCATATTGTAAAGCATCTTTTACATTTTAAATATATTGTCATGCATTTTTTCAAAAACTTCAAAAAATCTGTAACAATGGGTTTGATTGAGAAGCAATGAGTTTGGTGATTAAAGTTTTGCATAAAAATATAAAGCAAAAACACAATCATGATAATGATAATACACATATTAAATTTTAACAGACTACCTCACCATCCTAAAAACAAATTGGTTAGCCAAGCTCATTGTGAACTATCTGCTTCTTTGGTATCTGACAGTTCAGCCACTTTTTGGATGATTTCCAAATGACAATGTATTTCATGCTTGTTAGCAGGGATAAACAAACAGCATTTCTCATGCACAAGTATGCATGCACCTCCCTTTGACATAAGTACGAAATCAAGTGCCATCCGATTTTGTACTACTGCATGCATGGTACTAAGTTCTAAAGTAATCAAATTAATAGGTTCAAAAGGTGCATTGCTTTACACTTCTATTAGCATAGAAAGCTTTCTCTGTTCCCAAATTGATTTTACAGTTCCATAAGCCGATAGTATACCAGTCCCATCAATAACATCATCACCAAGGTCAATATGAGAAAGCCCTTTAAAAGCTTCCTGTTCTAAATTATGATGATAAATTAACAAAGCATCAGCCTTTCTAAGTGAATTGCGAAAGTCTGAGTATTTCATATATCATGAATTTTACCACTGGGTAGGGCATCTATATGTTGAATGGCTGGAAGAACTCTCCCAATATAACAACACCCTGATCAGTTTGCTGCCACAAATAAAATAAAAGTCTTTCAGCATGTCCATACCTTTTACTGCACTTCCATTATACATTCTTCAAGTAATATTACATTCGGTTTGTCCAACTTCCACAGTTCAATTTTTCACATAGCAAGTATAACCCTTGACAGTCACTGAAAGTCTAAGTGCAGCAATTTTATTAAACAATGTGATATTATGTCACAAAACATTTTTACCTAGTACCACTGATGAAAAAGCTGTCCGCATATCAACTTCATTTACAGGTACTGGAACCAATGGGATACCTTCATCATAGGCAGTAGGTATGTGGCAAATACGCAATAGTTACTAGCATTTAGAGTCTTAACATATGTATTCAAAGTGGCATGAAGTGTATTGAAATTTGAATGCCAAGTCTGCTGATTTTGGTCTAGATTTTATTAATTGTTTTATATTTCTATTAAGAAATTGAACAGTACTTACAGTTTCAGCAGTGACCAGGAAATGTAGTAGTAGAACAAAAATAACAATTGCAGTCAACATAGTAACAATTGGACATGAATGCTGAGCTGGTCGGGGTTGGGTGGATTTTCAAAAATGTCCAGGCACAAATTCATTTTGCAATGAATAGCTTGCTGCTGCACTCCAAACACACTTCATAAAGATTGCCATTGTAGGTTAACTCCCATGAGCAGCGCTTGGTCACCTGACTCATGGAAAATGTCCCTTTCTGATGCTGCTAGAGTACTAGTCATCAGTTCTGTTCACAAACTGTCTGGGTTTTCTTCTGGTATGACAGGAAACTAGCTCATCATTAGACAAGGCTGCAGTGGGTAGGTCAAAGGGAATTGGTTGGCTTCACGCATTTGATACTGCTTTTCAGACATGGGAAATATGGATCCATGTTGGAGACTTTTTGAATCTAATGGCTGTAGCTGTGATGAGGAACACCAGGAATGGGCCTTTCCATCGATGTTGGAGGGTGTGTCATCTGGAGAAGGATTGAATAAGCATCCATTCTCCTGGGTTAACATCGTGTGTTGCATCAGGATCAGGCTGGAACTGGGTGAAGATTACCTGTAAATGAAGATGTCATAGAACATAAATAATTTGTTTACAATAAGTAAGCATTGTCTCATTATCTACCTGCAGATCAAGATTTGCAGGTAGGGATGTGGCTGGCATCCTCATAGGGTGTCCCTTGAGGATTTCATGAGGGGATAACTTTCTAGGTGCATTGACTGCAATGTGGATAGCAAATAAAATTAAGGTCAAGGCCTCTGGCCATTTTAGATCCATTTCTGTAGTAAGTTTTGCTAGCTTAGTTTCCAAAGTTTGATTCATTCTTCTTACCATGCTTGAAGCCTGAGGTTTGTGTGGAAGGTGATACTGTATATGAATAGTTAGAACTTTACAAATTTGCTGAATAATCTGACTCATAAAATGAGTACCTCTATCTGACTGAATACAACATAGTACCTCAAAATGGGGTATCCACTCATATAAAATCCTGGCAACTCAGGCTGCATCATTTTAATGCATGAGTATGCTTCTACCCAACCAGAGAAAATATCAGTCAAAACTAGTACATATTTAAACTTTGCACACATTGGTAATTCTATGAAATCACACTGTATACGACAAAACAGTCCCCATGACTTTTTAATATGCTGTGTGGGAACAGTTACAGATGTAAAAATATTAAACTGAAGACATATACTATTACATGTTTGTACAAGATGCTGAATAACGTCTGAAGCATAAGGGGCATACCAGTCAGTTAAAATGTGTCTTATTAAGGCATTTTCCCCAGCTTGGTAGGCAAATGGTAAGCCTATGCCAATTGCAGTAAAAAAGTTCATGATGCTACTAACCTTCCATCTGGATGGCACCAAAGGGAGTTTGGGGAATGACAGCAGCCATCACAGATCCACCTTACCCTTTCAGAGTTGTCAGCTTGGTTCTGAAAAAAACAATACTTCCTGCAAAGTTATAGGCACATTTTCAACTTGAAGAGGCTCTGCAAAAAAAAAAAAAAAAGCGTAAACAGGATTTAATAAAGCAGTCTGCTTTGCCTTTCTATCAGCAAAGGTATTTCCTACTGTTTCAAATGAGTTATCTGACCTATGAATGGCACATTTAACAACAGCTATTTTCCTAAGGAAAAGCAGGGCATTTAACAAGATATCCAAAATCATGAATCACTCCAGAGGAGTATCTTGAATTACTGTAATGGTGGCAGTCCTACCCTGTGCTAGCTTGAAAGCTTCAGTAATAACTACTAATTCAGCTACTTGAGCTGAAACATTCCCCTGCAATTGTCAAGTCAATAATACTTGATCAATATTACAGACCACAAAAGCAGCTGTCAATCGTCTATCTTCCGTTCTGATACGCAATCCATCGATGAACAAAATTAAGTCAGGGTTCTACAGCGGAGTATCTTGGAGGTCAGGTCTTGGAGGAAGCACATTGTTAACAACAAAAACACAATCATGAGGTTTGCCTTCATCAACAGTAGGGATAACAGGGCTGGAATCAGGGGAGGGCATCTAATAATTTGCAAAGAAGGGTTATTAAGTAGAGCTAGCTCATATTTGGAAAGTCTAGAGACAGAAAGATATTGTATTTTAGTCTTTAATAACAAAGCATTAACAGCATGTAAAACTGCAACAAAAGTATCATGACTCAAAGTAAGAGGTGCTGCCATACTGACTAACAGGGCAGTTGCTGCGGCTACAGCTCTAAGGGAAGGAGGAAGTGTGACTTCCACTGGATCAAGATTTGTACTGTAAAAAGCAACTGGTCTAAAGCCATCATTTATTTTCTGTGCGAATAATTCTTATGTATTATTATTGCATTCACAACAGAAAAGAAAGAAAACTTTGGAATAGTCTGGCAGTCCTAATGCTGAATGATTTGAATGAAGTGATTTTAAGTGAGTGAAAGTTGTTCATGGTAGGGTTGCCATAGGACGGGTTTGGGAGTGTCCTTTTCAAATAGTTCTAATAAAGATTGAATTACTTCAGCATAGTTGGATGTCCACTGTCTACAACAGCCTGCTAAACCAACTGATGCTCTAAGTTGTTTTAGAGTAGTAGATCTTGATGTTGTCTACATAGCTGCAATGTGAGAGGGCAAAATGTGTTATGCATTTTCAGAGATTAGAAATCCTAAATACTGGACTTATGGTTTCCAAAACTGAAACATAAATTGGTGTATTTTAAATCCTAACTCAGCTAGTTTAGTTAACAAGAAAACAGTATCCGTCTGACAGTCGATGAAAGAATTAGATGCTATGTGTAGGTCATCTACATACTGCACTAAGGCAGACCCGCAAGGTAACTGTATTTTATCTATCTGAGTTTTCATTTCTCTTGAAAATAACAAGGGTGATTCTACATATTTTTGAGGTAAGTGTATCCATCTGTATTGCTGTCCTCTATATATATAAATGCAAACAAATACTGACTACCAGGGTGTATTGGGATAGAGAAGAAAGCAAGGGAAATATCAATAACCAAAAAGGTGGTAGCAGAAGGGGGATCTCAGATAAGAATAGTTGTTGGGTTAGGTACTATGGGAAAAGCAGGAACAACTGCTGCATTCTCAGCTCTCAGACCTTGGACAAATCTAGAAATGTCTTTGCCAGGTTTCTTTACTAGCAAAAAGGGTATATTACAATGACACCTAGTAGGAATAATTATGCTTTGTTGCAGTAATGCTGAAATATCTGGTTCAATTCCTGCTTCTACTCCTGCAGAAAGAGGATATTGTGCTACCATGGGCAGAGGTTCATGATGTTGTAAAGTAATTTGTTCTGGTGTAGCATCTGTAATAAGTCACACCTCATTTTCATGGGTTGTCCATAATTGTAAAGGAACTCTATTTAATAATTCTACAACTGATAGCTGTATAGGTTCTGTGTCAGTAAAGTACAAAAAGAGCATTTCCTCATCCAAAACACGTTAGCAACACACATCTGCATCACCAGAGACTCACTGGGAACATTTAAATATATTTCATCTGGTGTACAGAATATTGTACATTGCAACTTACAGAGTACAACCCTACCTAAAAGATTAAGGGGTGCAGAGGTTCCAATGAGAAAAGCATGTTGGTCTGTCAATGATCCAACTGAATGGAAACTGATACTGTCTTGGGGTAGTCAAAAGAGACTCTTGATACCCCTCCTTGCACTGAATTGTGGGACAAAGGGAGATTCTTGGCCACGGAAGCATTTAACGTTGATCTAGTAGCTCCAGTATCTATTAGAAAGGCCTTATTGCTGTCTTGAACTTTAATGTTAAATACGGTCCTTTCTGGTGCACAGGAAATAGCTGTGATTTCTATTTATGACTATCCTAGTTATCTTGTTGCCAAGCTGGTGGCTGACAAGAAGTATTCCACATAGGAGATTGTTGCCTTACATTTTGGTGGACATTTTGCTGACTTTGTGGTCGCAGCTGATTATCAAATGCATTGTTAGACTATAATGACGCATCTACTGGCTGTAGGAAAGTGCAATTGCCCCTCCAATGACCATGTTGGCCACAATTAAAACACAGATTTGAATTTTATCCCTGTTCCTGTCCTTGTGTATTTGGCATATTATTAAAATTCTGAGGAAATGGTGCTTGATTTTGAGGAAATCTTAATGTATTACTTCCTCCTTCTCCACCTCTATTTTGCCCTCTATTTCTGGTAAAATGTTGGAGCTGTAGGTTTAATATTTATTTTGTTGCTCCTCTTGTTGCTCTAGTTCTTCATGAATAAGGGTGTCTGCTAAATACTGAGCTTGATAAACAAGTTCATGAAGCCCCAAACTTGGCCAGGTTAAACCTTTTTTAGCTGGTCTTCAATGGGGGGAATAAACCACTGACAAAAGCAGTTGAGATACCACTTGCTGTTGGCCCTTCAGTAGGTTCTTTATAACCTGAGAAAGCTTCAAAGGAGTCTGTCATGCACCGTAATTAAGATTCAGTTGACTCATGTTCTCCTTGTGTGACTGCACTTATCTGGGACCAGTTAGGTATCGGTGGACATACTATGGTAATAGTCTGTGATAAATGAGTCCTAGCTGCCTGAAAAACCTCTATGTCTGTATGCTGGGGAATAGGGTCTGGTATATTAGCATGATCCCAAATATGTTTGCAAAGATCAGGCAGAATGTATGATCCCAAAAAATGTTTACAAAGATCAGGCAGAATGTATGTGTCCATCACTGCTCTGAGATCCTCTAAAGTAGGATTTTGCAACTGAATGTGACCTTTTAAGATGCTTGCATATTTTACTGGATTTGTTCGGATTGATGGGAGGGAGTCCAAAATAGTTTGGAAATCAACCGCAGACCAAGGGTAGACCACATTTATAGTGGAAGGTGCTGCTTCATCTCTGCCATGTGCTGGGTTTGTGACTTGTCACAGAGTTTGTAGGTGGGTGGTTGGATTAACTACAATATCTTCCTCTTCCTCTTCCTCCAAAGAAGAATCAGAATCATCTTTATCTGTATTGAATTTATCAGGACCAAAGCAACCATCCCCATCTATAATTATCGGGAACTGAGTAACAAATCTACATGAATATAGCTTTTGTTGTCTAAGAAGAAAAGATAATACTCCCTTTGTACATCACCTTGGAAAGCTAATAAATATTTGAGGTAATTTATATTGGGTATGGTCTGAAACAGAAGAAGAGGAAGAAGCTTTAGGTTGGCTAAAGAAAGGAGGTGACTGAGGAGGGTGAGTCATTTGGCTAGTGGAGGTGGACAAGACAGAAGATTGCTATTCTTGAAAAGGTAGTGGAGTAGTAATCTCTTAGGTGGAAGAAGAGACAGCAGAATATTACTGGTCATGGGTAGGTGATGGTGCATTATAAGGTGGCAGTGGTGCAATGAGCAAAACTAAGCAGTCATCAGTGGACGACTCGCCACAGCTAAGTTGTAATTTCTGTAGTTCCCTAAGGGGATAGAGCCCATAACCACCCTGTCCCTGAGAGTCAGGATGTTGTAGATGATTAACCATCTTATTAGCCACTTGTAACTGTGTTTTGAGTTTAGCTGCATTGTTTCAAACTACAAACCATAGAATTTTTTTTTTTTTTATCTTTAGTTTCTACCTACCATGCATTAAAGGCTGATAAAACAGCCAGAAAAAAAAATTAATAAAACGATACAAGGATGCATATAGGGGGTCTATATTACGTTATCGAATCACTAAATGCTAAATGGCTAAATACTCGTAATGGCTGTTTATCAAATCGTTTGTTGTGGGGGGCTGTGCCCCCCATACCCCCCGCTAATTATATATACCAACTCTGAGGTAACACTACAATGGGGAAAGGGCAAATATTCTGTTCCCCACTGTACCGTGACCCCACAAAATACACTTCGATGAATGGCCATTTTGAGTATTTGGCCATTCGGCATTTAGTGATTCGATAACATAATAGTAGGTCACTGCAAACACACACTGCCATTTATTTTATAAAACAGATAAGCACTTTTCATTTTGATTATCATAAAATACTTCATCAGATGTTGCAAGGTAACAAGGAAATTTAAAAACTAGGGAACAATCACATGACTTCCTGAAGTTCATTCCTTAAAGTGACACTGTAATATTATGTTAAAACCATTCATAAAAATCAGCACGACAATTTCCAAACTAAATAAGCATTCAAAATTCAGACATAAGATCATGTAATAAAACATAGTAAAACCCTTTCTTAATTATAGTTTCATCACCTGTAAGCTTTTAATTTTAATAAACAGGTGATAGATGAACTTCATTGAGCCCTGAAGTACTGCCTGCATTAAATCATAACTGCCAGTACAGCTCTTTCTTTTCTAATAGCAGACCCCATGGTCCCCTCCGCAGCTTGGGTTCACATTTAAATGTTCTAGCACCACAAATTTAAACTCATGACCAGGATAGTTGATAGTATGTCTAGATAAGGGGTTTTAGTTACTTTACGTCCTAATCTCATAGAGGTGTTCATATATTCTTTCTTTTAACATAAGGTCTGTTTTCCGACATAGACACCACAGCAGCTCTGGCACAGGTCTAAATAAACAACACCTTTAGTTATACAGTTATATTTTCCTTTCACTTTGAACCATTGACTTTACACTATGAAATGACCACAACAAAATATATTCTTGCAGTAATTACAGCTACCACATTTATATGTTCAGTAAATAATGTCATCTCTCTCACTCCTTTCCTAGGATTCAAAATATTTTTGAAGGTTAAGCTTTTTCTATATATGATTAGTGGCCTATCACCCAGTTTTTCTTTTATGGCCAAACTGTCATTTATTATGGACCAGTTTTTGTTTAAAACCCACTTAATTTGCTTGGGGTCCAAAGAAAAAGTAGTAATAAAACTACATTTATTGTCAGGCTTAGCCCCAGCCTCCAAGGACCCAGAAGTCTTACATGTGATAGCCATAGTTTGGGTGTTACCTTTATCTTCCATTAAGATGGGAGTGTAAAAATTACTTTGTACAAAGAATTAGTGATAAAGGCTTCAGGATACCCTCTCTTAAGGAACATACTCTTATGTTTTTCACTTTTTTCTATGAAGTCATTATATAGGGTTACCATCTGTGCTGCACACACGCATTGCCCCTTTACGACAAACTTTTTTTTTACTTGGTAGGGTGTGAACTAGTGAAGTGCAGAAATTAATTAGAATAAGTGGGTTTCCTGTATATTCTAGAAAGGATTTTTCTGCTGATACATGATGTCTAGGTAAGAAATACTATTGTCTCCTACATCATGAGTAAATTTTAATAAATCCATGGTGCTGATAATGTAATCTAGAAAACGGGATTCTTATTAATGTTGTCCTTCCATGCTATAAAGATGTCATCCATTTACCTCGTATAGATTTACCATGAACTTCTGAATCCATTATTGAGGATGAACCTCCTTTCCTACTCTACCATGACTACATTAGTGTATAAAGACCCACAAGTAGACCCCATAGCCAGACCTTTATTTTAAACAAAAAAATTTATTTTTCAAAACAGATATAATTATTATGTAGCACCAAGTCAAGCAATTTAGTAAATAAATTAATTCTATCTTGAGACAGATCAGTACGGTTCCTAAGAAATTCCATAAACCATTTCACCCTTGTGGTATGCAGAATTGATGTAAACAAATCATTGACATCAATAATTAAAAAAAATAAGAACACCATCAAAAATCAAATCATTGCATTTTTTTTGAGAAAGTCCCAAGAGTCTTTATACAAGTGTGTGACCTTCTGTACTGCTCCTTTTAAATGGTGGTCCAGATATTTGGCCATAAGGGAAGTAATGGAACACCTAGCATCCATGATGGGTTGCTTTGGTGGATTTTGTCTTTCCTTATATATTTTGAGTACTCTGATTATAGTTGGTAGCATGGAGTCTTTCATAGTCAGATAGTTAAATTCATCAAGATTAATTTGGTCTTGCATCAACATGTCATGCACCACCATATGAATATTTCTGTATGCAATGTTTAACTCATTGTTTGAGACTTGGCTGTAAGTGTCCTCAAATAAGATGTTATACATTCTACCCACATAGTCCATATTGTTCATGACAACATTCCCCCTTTATCTGGTTTTATGATTCTGATTTCAGAAGATCACAATGAATTCATTAGAACTATTTCCTTTTCTGTTATATTGGAACCTTCTACTCCTGTGATGGACTTAAAGGTAGATCTCAGGTCTAATTCATACATTTTATCAAACAGTTGTAAAATAAGATGCAGGGGTGGGTAAAAATTCTAGACAATTTCAAATGTTGTGTCACTGGACCACTTTGTTCATATAAAATACTAAAATTAAGTTGTCTTATGTACATTTTTAAATCAGTAAGAATTTCAACAATAGTGACCCTTTTATCTTTAACAAAGGTCAAACCTTTTGGAAACATATCAGCATGCTCCTTATTGATATTATAGGAACTAAAATTAAATACATTAAAGTCAACTATTCATTTGGTCACCACTTGACATAGTTCTGTGGTATCAGAGTTGATTGTTTCAATGGTCACCACTTCTATGATATCTCCCTCTGTGCTGTCTTTTGACATTCTCCAGGATAGTGTAGCATGTAGGTCTGCCCTGGTCACTGCCCTCTCACCTCTTGTTGCTTCCCTTTCAACTGCTTGGATCGCTGCATAGGCGGAAACTCTAAAGGGCATTCCTCCAGGTTTTCTTCTCTCCACTGTGGTCCATTACCGACATGCATCACATCTTTTGTTGGTTCATTTCGATGGTAGTTAATTCATGTGAGTTTTCTACCTCATTCTTACAACTCAAGTGGTATAGGTAGGCCTTTTGATTCATGTACTCCACTCTGTCCCTTTCCAATTTTTTGTAGTTTCCTTTCCTTCATTCTTTCACTTTGGACATCAATGGAATGAAAAAATGCAAGAATGCTGAATTTTATACTGGTCCTAGTCTTCAGCAATGGACTTGTCAAGCAGACTAATTTCATTGCTCAAAGCAACAATTTGTTTAAGATTATGCTTGACTAAGAGCTCCATGAACTCATACCCATGTCTATCAAACAGTTGGATCAGTTCCTAATGGAATAGTGAATTCTTAACAAGGCCAGTACTTTATTTCCATACCCTTAGTCTGTTAATGACTATGTTAGTTTTAATAGATTCCAAAAGGTAACTTTTTTCCAACTGTAACTTACATATTTTAAACAGTTCATATTTAAACTTCTCTAGCCACTCAGTAAGGCTACCAGTATCCCTTGGTGCATCATGACTAAAATTTAACTCTTTTGTAGTCATTCTTTGACCGTCAGGACTGTATGCCCATGAAAAACATGGTACATTACCAATGCCATTAACAAGAATATGGCTGTCCATAGGAGCTGATGCTTCCTTATTTCTAGCAGTATTAAAAATAGGGTAAAGTGCAGTGGGTGCTCTGTCATTATTGCTTTTTTGTGTGCCAGGTATCTGTACAAATTCCAAATTCTGTGATAATTGTTGGACTAACAAAGTTAAATTACTGACTGACCATTGTAATTCCTCAAATTCTAACTCAGGAAAGAGAAGTTGAGAACTGCTGGGACCGCCCATAGCCATACCATGAAGAAAAACACAAACAAACTGATAAACCAGCTGTAAAAAACAAACCAGTGAATAAAATGATACTTGGATGCATGTAGGTCACTGCAAACACACACACTGCTTTTTATTTTATAAAACAAATAAGCGCTTTCATCTTGACTATCATAAAAGACTTCATAAGATATTGCAAGGTAACAAATACAGGGAATTTAAAAACTAAGGCACAATCACATGACTTCCTGAAGTTCATTTCTTAAAGTGACACTGTAATATTATGTTAAATCCAATCATAAAAAATCAGCACAACAATTTCCAAACTAAATGAGCATTCGAAATTCAAACATAAAGTCATGTAATGAAAAATTAGTTAAACCCTTTCTTAAATTATTGTTTCATTGCCTATAAGCTTTTAGTTTTAATAAACAGGTGACAGATGAAACCTCATTAAGGCCTGGATACTGCCTGCATTAAGCCCTAACTGCTCATACAGCTCTTTCTTTTCTAATAGCAGACCGCATGCCCCCCCCCCACCTTAGGTTCACATTTAAATGTTCTAGCACCACAAATTTAAACTCATAACCTGGACAGTTGATAATATGTTTAGATAAGGAGGTTTTGTTACTTTTCTTCCTAATCTCACTGATGTGTTCATACATTTTTCTTTTAGCATGTGCTTAGTTTTGCCGACATAGAATCCACAGCAGCTCTGGCACAGGGCTAAATAAACAACACCTTTAGCTAAGCAGTTATATCTTCTTTTCACTTTCAATTGTTGATTTTTTTACTATGAAATAATCACAGCAAAGTATATTATTGCAGTAATTACAGCTACCACATTTACACATTCCATAAATTATATCACCTCTCTCATTCCTTTTCTGAGATTCAAAAATATTTTGAAGGTTAAGCCTTTTCTATATATGATACGTGTCCTATCACTCAAATTTTTATACTCAAACTGTCATTCATTGTGTGCCAAATTTTGTTTAAACCCCACCTAATTTGCTCGTGGTCAAAAGAAAAAGTAGTAATAAAACTACATTCATTGTCAGGCTTAGCCCCAGCCTCTAAGGACCCAGAAATTTCACGTGTGATAGACATACATTGTGTGTTAGCTTTATCTTCCATTAAGATGGGAGTGAAATATTATTTTTCCTTTTATTAATAACTTCGTACTGTGAATTATTGATAAAGGCTTTAGGGTACCCTTTCTTAAGGGACATACTCATAAAGTTTTTCACATTCTTCTATGAAGCCATTATACTGGTTTACCATCCATGCTGTACACGTGAATTGCCCCTTTACTGCAACCTTCTTTTGCCTGGTGGTGAACAAACCTAAAGAAAAACATACATTTCATAAGCAGATAGGTATTACTGATTTCCCAGGGCATAATCTCAATATCAGAGATGAATAAAACAAATGCACACACACACACACACACACACACACACACACACACACACACACACACACACACACACATTATGAATTCAAATTTGAATGCCTATGTGTACAACTTTGTATGTGTGCTGGTATTTGTTTCTCTCTCTCTCTCTCTCTCTCTCTCTCTCTCTATATATATATATATATATATATATATATATTATTTTTTTGTGCTACTGCTACATAAATTTGCATGTTAAAAACATTCCTGTATAATGCAACAGTTTATGGCCTAGTCATTACCATTTCTCCAAACTAGTTTTGATCATTTTTAAAACTTGGAATTTTTAAGTTAATACTAAAGGTTGCTAAGGACAGAAATGTTTATTTCTCTGAAGGTACATTTTGCATTCTTTTTCTTTTCTCCAGTTTTCTCTAGAGTAGTCTTGTGTAGCTTTATCAGTAAGTTGCAACAACCTGATATCATGAAAATGGAAATTGTGTAATAATTTGTAGCTATGTTACTCTATTTCTAATTTAGAAAGACTAGAATTTCTAGATTTTGCAGCAAATTAAGAGCTTTATTAGGTTATAGTTAAATTATCATAGTCCCACATTTTAACAGCAAGTATAGGAGCAATATTATATGTATATCTATGCTGGATAAATATTGACGGAGTGCTTGGTTATTGGTCAGACTATCCCAATTAAATATCCACAGTAGACTTCAGAATATCATCATAAATATAAATACATTATTATGTTTGTCTTCCTCTGTTCAGGTAGTTTAAATAACAAATTTGACCAGTTTCATGGATGGTCTCATCCATACAATTGTGACATTATTATTGCTTTCTATGAAACATGGCTCAAACTATAAAGGAACTACCTTAAAATTCAGTTACAACTTTACAAGCACCTCTGCTTTGATATATCAGTACAAAAACTGGGGAATATTCCTAATCCTAATAAAGGAATGAGGTAAAACGCTTTCTCCTCAACACCTGCTCAACAGCCAATTATGTTTTACCTAGCTGTCTAATGTCCAGCTTAGTTATAAAAAAAGCTTTTCAGTCACCCTTGCTTTCATATGATACGTACCTCTAACAATTCCCATTCAACTGTACACCCTGGTATGGAGCTACACTCTTACATACACAGAACTGTTAACATTCTTATCGTAGGTGATTTAAACATCATTTCTATTAGTCCTGACAAATCAGGGCCAAAAGCCTTTTAACTGATATTGGTCAATATCAGATAACACAAAACCTATTAAAATAGCTTAGAATTTTAGCAATCATTCACTCTTAGATATAATAAAAACAAGTAAACCAGACAAAGTTGAAACCATCTCTAACTTCCACCTAATGTTACTGATTACCTGCAATTGCATAAGACTGACCTTAGAAAAAAGCTTAATATACCCCAATATGAGCCATCAATAGAAATCTATCATATTGCTTGGTTAATATTTTATAGCTCCACTTCTACTGAAGCTGTATGTAATATATTTGTTAATATCTTCCTTTATCTATAAACTAAATGCATGCTCATTATACAAGGTGACAAAAAGCAAATAGAAAATATGAGGTGACAAAGGAGCTCATGAAACTCCTGAATTATAGGGACTGCGTATGAGTAAAATAGAAACAAATCCATTATCCTGAACATAGGCAACAGTGCACTACTATGTATTATAAATGTAAGAAAACTATCCATCTCACTAATGATAATTTTTATCAAGAAGTACAAACTTATGTTTTTTTCCTAATATTAACAACATCTGAATGCATTGAAGTAAACCGTAATCTGCTGCTCAGAACCCTGCACTGCTGCAACTTTTGAATGTCTATTACTGCTTGTTTCCAAAGCCACTTAACCAATAGAGCAGTTTATGTTAAATCACATATCGCTCATTACACTAATTAGGAAATGCATGTTAGTATTCTCTAGAGTTCCGTATAAAGCTCCATAATGTTTTCACTATTTATTAAGTTTCTTCCCTACCTGATTATATTACCAAAATATCTTAATGTGGTACACTGACCTCATGCTATAGAAATCTGGTTCTAACCATAGATTTATTTTAAAAGATCTCCAAAATAACCTATATAATATACATGAAATATTACTAAAAAACCTAATGTTAAACCCCTGATAAAAACAAAACGTATTCTTGTACAGACTCTTCTGATAAAACAAAATGTATATTTTTGGAACCTTCATAGAACTAAATGCACCTTCTCAGCTCCAACCTACCACTTTATTTCAACAACTCAGCTATAAAATCTGCTGTGTCCTTCAAAAATTTGGGTACAATTCTTGATCTTTCTCTAGCCATGACTTTTCACAAAGAACAGCTCAAGGTTAAAACACCAAAATGATTCATACCTGTTGTCATTATTTACTCCAGAAGCCAGAAGCTTTACTGGAAAGGGAATTGTCTTACCCCAACTAAAATGTGATCTTCCATAATTAACCTATTCATTAAAAAATGCTCTTCTTACCTACAAATTCATCCCAGTCATGGACCCAATGGTTTCTGATTCAAGAATGATTTGTCCTTCTCCTCCTCACTCTAATTTTCAATGCTATTAAAAGTCAGACTTGTCCATAGCTCTTATCCAAACTTAATATTTTGACAATTATATAACTTTTATACCATTGTATCAGTAACACCATTTTATGAGCTAACCCTTCCATCATGTATGAAATGGCTTTCTTTATTGTGTCTCAGGCTATGGAAATCTCCATTGATATCCTTGCAAATCTCTCACAAGATAAAGTTAAATTTCAACTCCATGACTGCATAACCATTGAATTAGTGTGTACCTATTTCAAACAAACTTCAGATACCTGTCATCTTCCTCCAGTACCATCCTAGCCTGCCAGTTTGTACTTGTACATCCACTGCAGTCACTTTAATTCTGTACTGAATCATATTCTGCTGGTATAGATAATAATGTTTAAATATATGTAATGTAAATGATAACTGTATCATACATTCAGGCTGGTGATTAGATAGATTATTTGTAGTCTAACCATAAGATTTCATCAACATCTCATTTTGCTGGTAACCTACAACATGAAATAACTACTGTGTAATTCCTTCCCCTTTCAATAAGGGTATGAGGCCAAATGAGGGATGAATTTGTGGTTTCCCTTCCTTCACCCTTTTGTATTTGAAAAAGGACGGGGAAATACCTTCCTTTATGTTTAAGGGCAGTCTATTCAATAAAAGGATTCTTTGAGAGAAGCATCTCTCACCAGCAGGTCCTCTTTATGCTACAGCTGAAGCTTAGTTTCTTCAAGTGGGTGTTTAAAGTGTTTGCTTTGCAAATGTGTAAGAAGTCATATACAAAGGAATCTTTTGAGGTTTTGCTAATGAAATAAAGGTCCCCCTTCAAACGTCACTGAAAACAAAGAAGGAAAAAAAGTGCTTAAAAGTAATTTCTGTAACACAAGGAAGATAGATCTCAACCTTACATATCCAAAATGTGGAACAGTGCTAATCATAATCTGGAGCAAATGGGAACATCAGGAACATTTACTAACATCTTCTTAACAAGTTTAACTGGAATGCTCACAGAATGGTTAACATTTGTGATTTTAAACTTACAAAAACATATTTTGATTTTATTAATTTGATTCATTATTATTTACCACAGATTCCAATTTAAAATAAGTTTAAACCTGAATGCATGATAGACATCTACAATGTGGAACTGTGAGGAAAATTAACTTTTTAAAGCTCAAAATGAGGAATGTTCTTCATGTTGAGGCACACTTAAGAGGTATGCAAGCACTTGCCTTTCATTGTGAGGGAACAATGTAGTTTTTTGGCTTGATTTATATATTTAGATAAGCACATAATGAAAGATGCATTATATTTTGTTCTATTATGATGATAAAAGAGGTGTAGTGAGAGATAACTTCTTTTGACCTAGAAGATATACCGTTGGACACCAGTCTTTCTAGGCAGAAGGATTACTTAATTATATTAGATATGTAGTACTCAAAGAATAGTTAATTGTCAGTGAAACTGCTCCGGTCCCCAAATAACATTGCCAACTTCCAAAGAGCTGTCATGTTTGGAGGTGCATGGGTGCCCATGCTACCAGAGGACAATATAGTATATTTCTTGGCATTTAACTTCAGGACATGATCCTAGCACCATATTTGCATAATCTGAGAGTCAACATGGGAAACTATGATATATTTGAGTTTGCAGTCATCTTCAGAATCAGTCAGCCACAATCCCTTAACATCAGCCATGATATCACATAAGTAAATATTGAAGAGAAGTCACCCAAGGACTCAAATTTAAGTGATGCTGCTAGTAATGATCCATTTTGATGCAGCCATGACCCCTACACTAATACACTGAGTTTTGTCAGTGAGCAATTTGCCATTCAGTGGATTATATAGTCGATTACATTAAGTTTGGATTTGCTTGTCTATAATGACAGAATATGTGATGGCATTAAAGGCCTTTGCCAAGTCAAGGTATGCAGTCTGCACTGATTAGTAAAATACACTAAATTTAAGAGGTAGAATTTACCTTTAAAAACTCAAACTAGTCTGATTCAACAGATGGTTGATTGCTGATGTCCTTCTTAATAAGTTCTACAGCAATGTGCTCCATTGCCTTACAGGTTAGGCATGTTAAGCTTATAGGTCTTTAGTTACCAAGGTCAGTGGTGGGTTGACTCTTGTAAAGTGGGATGACCACAAAAGTTCTCCATACCACAGATGTGAATCCAGTGGAGAGACTGGGACTGAAGAGGTTTAGTACAGAGCCTACAAAGCCATGCTTAGTGCTGACAAGAAAGCAACCTGACACATTGCCTGTACCCATGGAGTCAGTGTTCTTAGCACTGGAGAGCCCTCAAAACTTGCTTTGAGGTAATGTGGGGGGAGGTGGGCATGTAGACATACATACACACATATAATATTAGGGAGAGATAAGACCGTACTGCTGAAGCTACATTTATCAACTTATATGTTGTTTAAGTCCTCCGGGGATGAGTATATGTTAATGCTATTTATTAGCTCTAGTGCTGAATATGGCATCTAAGATTTCTGACATATTTATAAAGGGTCTTGTAATTGTTCTTTTCATAGATGGCAATTTTCAGTTTGTTCTCAACCCTGGAGGATTGGATTTTGCTACCAAGTTCTTTGTTTATTTGTTTGATTTCATTTTTGGAGGTCGAGATATTTAGTTTGTTCTACAAACAACAAGAGTTTTCCTTCTGTTATACAAGGTGGTTATACTGAACACCACCAAGGGATTCATACTTGAACTTAACATTGTATTTGTATATGATGGGGACTTATACCTCAATGCAAGCATTTAGATGAGTATAGAAACTGTCCATAAATGTAGCAGTGTGTGAATGGGGGTATTAGGGGATAGAGGTGCTTAAATTTCATAGGTTCATAGGTTCATATGTAGGTACTAGGCTATCTGCCTGAAGACATTTATAAGCCTAGTCAGAATGTGTTGGCTTTCGCCACCCCCTTAGATTAATTCCCTGTGCCTCTGTCCAGCAGAACCATGACTCATCATGTCATTAGCTAGTTACAATAGATTTGTCCTTGATTAATTGCTAAAGAGTTAAGATTTGATGATAGAGCAGATTTAACCCTCATTGTGAATATCACTGAGTGGTGGTTGCATTTATCTGGTGATGGTACAGCTATAGGAGTAGTGCATAGTGGGGTCATATTGTTGATGGTTGAATCCAATATTTTTGAGCCCCAAATTTGACATGAACTATTTGGTCATATTTGTACTAAGGGAATAGCATTTCTGAGATTTAGTAAGGGCTGTGCAGACTTTTTTTGTGACAGAGTAGATTAGCAAGTTAATAGAAGAATAAAACACAAAAGCAGGTGGATTGGAGAACAGGTTCTTCACACGAAAATCCAAAAATACAACACAAAAATGTGACGAACCAAGAAATGGCTTGTACAGTTGCAAAAATACACAATCCAATAAAAAGACCAACGACAATTTATTGTATTGTGTATTTTTGCCACTGCACAAGCCATTTCTTGGTGTGTCACTTTTTGTGTTGTATTAATAGAAGAATATTGAAATCCTCCAGGAGAAAGGTATTTGGTTCAGTGGGGAGGGGATCCACTTTGTTTAGATAGGGCTCATGGGCTGCAGGAGACATGGTGGAGGTACAGCAATTTGGTATGACATAGTACTGATTTTTAGTGATTTTAAGTACATGGAGGACAAGAGATCATTGTTTTGCCTTATGAGTCTTGACGTTATTTGGCCACTTTGAAATATGGACATGCTACTATCAACAACAGTCTTTTCTGGAGGTGGGTCTGAACATGTGTTAGGAATTAAAACCCAGGGCTGAGGAGGAGCTACTGCTACTCTGAAGCCTTGTTTCAGTACCTATGCAAATAAGTATATTTTTGAATTCAGGAAATAATGTAAGGGGTGTAGCTTTGTTATTCACATTTCTAGTGTTGAGCATTGCTACTTTAGTCATGATTTTGTTCAACGTAAGTTTTTTAGTTTGGTCTACTGAGTTTGCCGCTCAATAGCTTGTATGATACCAAGAAAAGAGACAAGGGTTTGAGATGGTCTGCATAGTTTTTATGATTTATACCCTTATTTTTTTTACTGAGCAACCATTGTGGTCATTCCAGTTGTGACAAGTGTTTGAACAAGTACATACCAAAAGGGGCATTATACTCACTGATTGACCTAATAAGTGCTGAGTATAATGGAGCAATTATGTCCTTGGACCTGGACACAATACCTTTAGGTATAAGCTGTGCTATGAAAAAGGACAATAGTGGATGTATGGTGATTGAAGAACATCTGACTATTGACATAGATTCCTAGATCTCAAACTACAGGCTCAATTTAAAGAATGGTATTATCAATGTGATAGATGCAAGGGGAGTTTCCCCTTGTCAAAGGATACAGTTATACGTATTGATACATTAAGCTTTTGTCCATGGTTTTGACATTAACTATTTCCTTGACACAGGCTTTCTTGTAAGATTCTGGTGCCTTTTGGGAAGTTTACAAAAAAGACCAAGTTTGCCATCATCTGCCAAGCCATGTTGGTCAGCTCCAGATCCTTAACATTAGCTTTGACCTCTAAGCAGTAAATACTAAAGAGGAGTGTCACAAGGACTGAACCTTGGGACACTCCACTATTGACAGGTCTGCTGGTGGCGGAAAAGTCACCTAAACTTACTTCTTGGGAACTGCTTGTGAGACCAATTGCTACCCAATTAGTTACACAGGGGTTAACATTTAACTTGGAGAGCTTATAAGCAATGCCAGAGTGTGGGATGGTGTTTAATGCCTTTGCAACATGAAGATATGTAGTGTGCACTGATTTGTCCTTATCCATTCTCTCAGTGATTTTTACAAAGAAATCAACCAGATTAAGTAAGCAGGACCTGCTCTTAATGAATCCAAACTGTGTTGGGTTGAGAATCTGCACGTTACTTATATCCCTTTTTATTTGTGCCATAATAATCCCTTTCATTGCCTTACTGATGAGACTACTCAGTCTTATGGGTCTTTAATTACCCATGTCAATTTAGGCTCCACCTTTGTGCAAGGGAATGACTGTTGCTGTATTTCATTTATCCAGCGAAACCTGTTTTCAGGCTAATATTGAATAACCTCTGCAGAGGTCTGACAAGTCAAGTTTTAGGATAACTATTAGGCAGCTTGGTATGTTATCAAACCCACAGACACAGTGTTTGAGAATTTGTTCTTGCAAGATGTTAAGGGGGTGTAGAAGCAGGTATTTGATCTAAGAATACTGGAAGGGATAGTTGTGGTAAAGTTACAGCTCAGTTTTTTCAGTCAGTAGATTGACTATGTCATCTGGATCTGAGTATGTGATATCATTAACTATTAGCTGTGTGTAGTGTTAGGCATTGTTTCTGAGATTTCTAACATTTGTTAAAGAAGGCCTTGTCATTATCTTTCAAATGAGTGGCTATTTTTCCTCATATCTATCTTTGGTTGATTTGATAAATGTTTGGACAGGTACATACCAAAAGGGGCAATATATACAATAGCAGATTTATTTTTGTGTGCAATGATTTTTGTTTGAGCCTGTTTACATTAACACAGCGGGTATATTTTTGAATTTGATGTTGTATTTATTTTGGGGGGAAGGTGGATAAATCTATGCAGCTATTTACCTGTCCATAGAATTTAGTAGTGAAAGATTCATCATTAGCAGTGTGGTCATTGAGATAGAGGGGGCTTTTGGATTTAGCCATGGCATCACTCAGTTTTAGTAAAATAGCCTTTGCATAGTTTCTGAATACTGAGGTACTCGTGGATGCTTCAGGTTTTAATCTTACAATGAATGTGACTGATGGGGTCCGATTTCACCAGGAAGGAGGTTATAACTGGAAAAGCTACCCCATATCAGTAAGGAAAAGCCCAGGATTTTATCTACACAGTTGTGATGCAAATTAACTGGTCGACAAAGTTTGTATTGATAGCGTCCAGCTATCTCTTCACATACATGTTTAAGGATGTATAATTTTCCCAGCTTATGGAGAGATAGTTGAGGTCTCCTAGGAGAATGGTGTTTGGCTTAATACTTAAGGCCTCTATACTGGTTCAGTAAGAGGTATGGGCCTATAGTGACATAGACGGGATGTCTGTAATTATAGCAATGATAATGGGTTTGCACATAGTAAGCTGGATGTGGAAGAGTTTCATGTTGTTATCTTGTCCAACAAGTCTGGATGTTAGATGTTTTTTAGGAATAAATTGATAGGGCCACCTTTATTGCATTTGTCTAATGTGGTTGGCCTATACAAGTGATAGTCACTGAAGCCCTGTACTGATAGAATGCTTTCACTGGTCTTGAATCAAATTTCTGTGATGATGGCTGAATAGTTCAATGTTTTCCAGGTTAAGTAATGATTGCAGGGTGTGGAGTTTTTTTAGGCTCTTATTACTGAGCAGCAATATCTTAATGCTTTCTAGATTCTGTTTAGTTATCCTGGAAGCTAACATTGCCTGAAAAAGTCATTATAGAGGTGAATAGGGTTTTGATCAACATATGAAAGCCTTCAGGTGAGAGGTGCATGTCATCCCTGACAATGTATTTAGGACTGTCTGCCATCTCTTCAAAGGCTGATATACATATATTGAACCCCTTTTGAAATACACCATAAGCTAAGATAAGTCAATTGTTTAAGTGAATTACTTTTGTTCATATTGCAACATCATTTGTAGTGATGGTAGGATATTGCTCAAGGCTAGGTTCATGTCTGCCTCAGACACAATTTTTTAAGATCTCCACTATGTTTGTCTTCATAGAGTCCAGGGAGGTACTTCTCAAGTCATTCACATCTACATGTACATTGATTGTATTATATGTGTACTTGTGGTGCAAAGACTTGAGTGCATATGTCAGGTGTCAAATCTTAGCTCTTGACAGACGGCTGACCATGGCTGTCTCCCTGCACTGCCTATGAGTAATGCAACAGGATAGCTCACTAGGAAGTCACCTATGACTAGGATATTCGACTGTTTAGAGGTATTCCTTAGAGGCTTTTGAGTTGAATCGATGTGACTCATAGATGTGTGGGTGCTGTCTGTGCTATGTGTTTGTAAATCTGTGGAGATTGCTGAGTATACTTGTTTCTTAGATTACATTTAGGAGGCCTTTGTGATTTAAATAGATTTCTTTTAAGAGCCTCAGCATATGCAAGACTATGTGCTTGGTCTACGCTATGTATAATCAGTGTAGTGTAGTGCTATGTGGCACTGACAGACTGCTTGCTTTTTGCAAAGACTTTGTGTGAGAGCTTGGCCTCACAGGTTCATAGATAACTACTAGATTATTTGCCTTTGTAGGCCATTTTAAGCATAGCTAATTTGCCTTTTGAAGATCGAAGCAACCTATCTCATTTGATGTTAGATTGGCCTTACCCATCCTATGGTTGATAATTATATACTACCCTTAATGAGAATAACTAGGGTTGTACCATAGATAATTTGACAAGACCCATGCATGGAGTAAAGCATTCAGGAGCTGCCTCTGTTCATTAGCAGTACAGGGGCCAATCCATGGGTAAATTGTGTGTTTCCCATCCATAGATATAAGTAGTGCTTGAACATGGAGAGGGATGAGCTTTGTTTTACATGGACAGGGACTTTGCTCCAGAGCAGAGGAATCCTCTGTGAGACATACCTGTCCCTCCAAACTATTCTGTTAATATTGCAAACGAGGTTTAGATCTCTAGACAGAGTATTTCTAATGCCATTTGACTTAATGATGTGTAGTAAATCTATCATTATCAGTTAGGAGATGCCTTATAAGCAAACATTATTCTAATATTCTAAAACCAAACTACATGCAGTTATAGTTATCCCTGCCCCCAGAGCCCATCTTATGTGAAGTTGTAAAGATTAACTTGACTAAATCTTAAAGACCTCCAAAATATAACACAGGCACAAAGCACACCTGTAATATTAAGCTTTCTTCCTGACATAACTCAAGGAGACCCAAAGTCACAAATATTGAACCAATAAAGCAAGTATTGACCCAGTCAAACATTCTTGTTATAGGTGACTATATTGACTATTGTATGACATAGAGATGTGTCTCTTACCAGGATGAAGAAGGAAACAGTTATGATTAGTTGCTTGTCTGGTGCCAGGATCTATCAGATCATGCATGCACTGAAGTCCTTGAACAAGTACCCATATGACTCTGTCATAGTTCATGCCAGTGTCAATGACTTGAGATGTTCCTCCCTGGACTATATGAAGAGAGACATGATGGAGTTCTCAGACTATGTGTCCAAGGGAGGTATGAGCCTAGCGCTGAGCAACATTCTACCTTCTCCAAGGATGATGTCACAATATGAGCAAAAAATAATCATTAATTGGCTTAGTTGCTGATGTCATTCAAAGGGGGTCCAATATTTGTCAGCCTGTGAGGATATGATCGACAGACCCTGTTGCTTCAACAGGGATCACCTGCATCTGTCCTCTTAAGGGTTTTGATTATTGATAAAGATGCTGTCAACCCCTATACTGCCTTTTTTAGGCAATGCCAAACTGATAAACCTGCCAACATAACAAAACAAGCAAAGGAAAATATGATGGTGTTACTGATCATTGCCAAAAGCCTGATCGATAAAATCCACTCCCTCCAAGCCTTTCTCACCATGGAAGACATGGATGTCTGTACTGTGACTGTGATATAGTTTAGAATAGTGGAGAGCACTCTGGCTGTGCAGCACTATAATGTCTTCCACACATGTAGACCAGCTGCTACATAGGAGGAGAAAAAAGGTGGAGGTGTGTCAGGCTACATTCAGAAGAGACTCACACCAAGGCTGGTAAAGCAGCATGATGCACTAGAGCTTCTTCATGTCCAAATAACCATCAGAAAGGTCCCGTACCATATATTAACAAGCTATGGAACTCTGTCTATGCCAAAATAATGCCACAATGCCTATCTACAGGAACTAGAATCACTCAGTATTAAATCCAGTGCCATTTTCCTAGGTGATCTAATCTATTCAACTATAGATTAGGAAACCTACACCACCACTAGTGTACAAGCACAGAGATTCCTAGACTTTGTCAATACAAATGCCCTGGGCAATTTGACAGAGTACCCACTAGGGACAGTTGCATCTTTGATCTTGTCCTTACTAAAATGGGGGTGTCTTGCACCATCCTTAACTTTTCTTCATCACTTGTTAGGTTGACCATAAAGCAATCTCTTTAGAAATAAAACCAAAACCAGAGATTCCTTTCATCCAAGGTACCTTTAGAAATTTCTAAAAGACAAACTATCTACTCCTATGTGATACATTGGTAAACTTCAAATCCTCAGCAAACCCAGTTAACTCCAATGAATATGCAGAATGTACAGCAACACACTACACCAGCATGCAAACAGCACCCCATAGGTGACAAGGGCTCTAACATTTGGGGAATTACTCCTTACTTTTCATCAAAATACTTTTGCTTTTATTATAAAGCTTATTGATATTATAGTTCCACCATGTGGGTTTTTTCTGGCATTCGCCCTGTACTTATTACAACAAGTATAGTGTGATGGTAGTGTACATTTCTGCAAATTCAATGGATTTAACTGAGTTTGTTGGGGAGGGAAGCTGGCCAATGCATCACACAGGAGTAGGTAATTGTTCCACAGCATTTTAAATGACAGTGTCCAGGAATCTTTCTGCTTGTGCATTAGTGGTGGTGTAGGTTTCCCAGTCTATAGTTAGATAGTTTAGAATGCGGAGGAAAATGGTATTGTATTTACTGAATGATTCTAATTTCTGTAGATAGCCATTGTGGAGAGCTAATTTATGATGAGGGACCTTTCCGATGGGCTCCAATTACATTATATAACTACACCACTCACAAACTTTGTCATTTTAACTACTAGGTGATTTTCAGTAAGCATGGAACAATTGCCATTTTGTACAGTGGTTATTCAGTTGTAGGTAGTAATTTATTGCTGTCTGCAGGATAGACATTATTGACTGGAGTATAATCTGAAACATTCAGATTATGTGCTTCAGCTCTCTCTCCTTAAAATCTTGATAGAAAAAGGAAATGCCTACATTCATGTTTAAACTGAGTGGAAGAAGTAAAGGAACCAATGAGAGAGAGTAGATGGAAGTCCAGTCAATAATGCCTACATGTCAGACAGCAGTAAATTACTTCATGCTACCAAATAGCCACTACTGCTCTTTGTATGTTTCTAGGCTTTCTGTTGTGCAAAAGTATCCATCATTGCACATAGGCTAGTGCATGTAAGATCTGATTTGAGCACCAATTTCCTCTCATTTTTCCTGCAATCTTTGAGAAGACATGGCAGGTGATGGTGAGGGTAGTGCCTGACTTAGAGCACACAGGTGATGTGAATAGGAGTCCAAGATTTTTGTCGGTCTCACTAAACTTTACAACTGAAGATTTTTTCAGGTCACAGTACAGGGCTGAGGCTTGGTATAGCTTAGTCAAGGCTGTCACCAGTGGAAGTGGTATCCCAACCATGGGTAAACAATGCCATCACCATTATAGGGACTTAGATAGTCTTTGCCACTGTGAGGAGTATTATAGGTAAAAAAAGCAAAAAAAAGAAAATCAGACTTGGAAAGTTCCAAACAATTTAAAACAGTTTAGTAAAGTACAAATTAAAAGCAAAGCTTTTGGGTAACAACCTTTCTTCAGTGCAAGTAAAATAAAATCAATTAACTCACAGTTATAAGGCTTTCTGAATTAAATCATATGACACAGCCTCGTAATTGTTTTCAATAAATTAATTAGTACAACAGTATGAGAACAAGTAAAGGTTAAAGTGATCACAGTTTAAGAAATATACATTTTCAGATACAATATTCAATATATACAAAATAAGTGATATTGCATTTGTTTTTTTTTTACAAGAATAGGTTTTATGCTAACTGCAGTATTCACCCCTGGTTCAGAATCAGCATGGTCTGGACCAAATTCAGTGAAATGCTTTGATAATGAATGCATTAGATAGAACGTTTCTACATATTTCTGATGTGTGTTCAATAACATGATCTTTTAACCTGCAAGTGCATTTGGCAACATAAAAAGTAGGACATTTCATACAGGTTGCTAAATACACCATATTTGTAGTGCTGCATGTGGCATAACAAGTGAAAGAATACTCTTTTTGAGTTTTAGGGTGTTTAAAAGTTTTGCTGATAGCAATGTATTTACATCAGCAACAGTTATAACAAGGATATGTTCCATATTTCTTGCTCACTGCTCTATGGTCATTATTGAGCTTTAAATCTTTGTAACATATAATTGTATAGAAAACCTTATAAATGTTAGTTAATTGATTTTATTTCGCTTGCACTGAAGAAGAGTTGTTACCCAAAAGCTTTGCTTTTGATTTGTACTTTATTAAATGGTTTTAAACGGTTTGGCATTTTCCAAGTCTGAGTTTGTTGTTTGTTATTCATATCTGGTTAATCTGAACTTGGTTTACTACAATTGTGTCCAACTTTTCTTGGGAAGAATATTATAGGACCCATGAACCTACCTCAGTTTTGTAAGTATAGTGGCCCATAACCAACCAATGCAGTACCTTGACTTGGCAATACAAACAGGTGTACATTATTTTTTCCTTTTTATTTCTGTTCTTTGCAGCTTCTGCAAATATTGAAAAAACAGGCAGGCACAACAGTGGAGACTACAATGCATCAGAAAGGTACGGAGTAAGTTTGGGTCAGGTATGACTAATTTCTATTTTAGAATATCAAGAACAATTAAAATAGGATATTAGTGCTCTACACATCAATCCATAATACTTGAACACAGTAATGCATAAGTAGGTATATTCTATATTTGGAAATTGTGATCATAGATCGAATTTTCCATGGCGGTTAGGTCACCACAGCGGAACTCCGGTCCGCTAATGATTGGCAGTTAATTTTTACGTGCCTAGTTGCCAGCTCTGATGCACAGCCTTCAATGAAGGTATGCCCATTCATGCATGACTCCACACAGAAGACGCTTTAGTTGAGAATCGAACAGGCTAACGTTCCACTGTGGCGACCCCTAACCGGGAAAATCCAAAAGACAAACAACAACAACATACATAGATGAATATCTCTTGCATCATTGTATTTGCTAATGGTTTAGTGAATGTAGATGTCTGTGGATTCAGATCTGAGCATTGGGGCTTACTCTATAGTCATCAATATTTAATCTTCTGCAATCAGTAACTCTGAATAACATCTTACTCATTTCACCTATACATTTTACGAGTTGAGATGCATAAAGCAGCTGCCTATAGTCACACTATTTGCATAATGTGTATAATATTGAGGAGAATGTGCTTTACTTTAGTACACAAATGTGGCTTCACATTCATATAGGGATGTCAGACATTTAAATATTTATGTGGGAATATGTATGGGTTGGAATATATTACAATTACATGGCATCTTTGATACTTTTCTCTTTTGTTTTTCTCCACCTATCCTCTCTCTTTTTTTTTATTACATTGGGACTATCATTCCTGCTGCAAAAAGCACCTGCAGAGGGAGATGCAACTGTCACAGGGGATCAGACTACCATCCCTCCACAGGTGGCACAGACAGACAGCACTTCTTGGTCACAACTTCACAACACTGCCTCCAAAACCCCTGTACTATCTGCATCAGGTAGTTCTGCCCTGGCGGGGTGCAGCAATAGTACTCACCAAAAGTAGATCTAGAGGAGGTGGTGTAGCCATGTCACCCAACAGGGACTGACAGAGCTGACAGAGGAGCTATTGGAGAGGGGCTTGGTGCACTACTGCACTGTACTACAATTCTTCTTCCACCAATAAAAATTTAAAGGGCACCTGTCCTACAAAAATATGCCCCATACATAACTCTGTACATTGCATATGTGTGTGCATGACACACTTAATTTGGAACAAAGTGGTCATACAACATAGTTAATTAATGTCACACATATTTTATGATGTGATTATCTGATTTTGTCAAATTCTTTGTAGAATTATATTTGTGAAGAACTGGATAGCTATTGTCCTCTCCCACCACCATCCTGCTCATTTTTTAATAATGTCCCAGTGTCCTAGTCCTTCCTTGTTCCCCTTTTTCACCATAGTTCTATCAACTCCATTTTGCATCTCTAATCTTGTCAAAACATAGATATACACACCACACACAACCACATGTGGCAGATTAACAGAAATCTCTATTTCTGTACTCAATATTTGCACAATGCTTGGCCTGGTACAGCACCACTGTCCATGCTTTTCCATACTTGCATACTAGTAACTGCCATTTCACATACTATGGAAAAAAAACATTGAGTTTTGCATTTGACCACATCCATATAGTGCTACCACCATGCTTAACCGCTGTGTGCGACTGAAAGTAAAAGTGAAATCATTATGAAGACAACATTATTATCATACATATATCAGGCTCCAGGATGTAATGTACACCATATGGAATGTTTTCATTATCATTACTGTTATAAAGTCTAATCCACACATAGTCCCTTACTGCATTTGTTTGTCATGTTCCCTTAAAATATGCTTGACTTCTGCTAACTGAATATGACTTAATCTGTGGTATGCTCAGATGATTCATTGGTCTAGAGATTGTTGAGAAAGATTGGCATGTGTCGGAATTCATCATTGTGCAACACATTTGTAAAAGCTTTCCTTGTTATGACACTTTACCTTGTGAAGTACTGCATAACTATGTTAGTGTCTCATGACCATCCTGCTGAGCTGCTCATTCCTTAATTACTTTATCTGTATCCTAAGGGTTTATATCACATCATTGAACACAAACTTCATCAAAGTGCACATCGAAATGACTCCATCAAATGCTGAAATAATCAAAACCCTGTGAATGGTAATTCCAAATGGGGACATCACACTTTAAGGGTATAGGCAGGGGGGGGGAGCCCCCCTGCACCCCCACACCCTCGCTACTTAAATATACCAATTTTGAGATCATGCTACAGTGTAGGAAACAGAAATCTTCCATTTCTGCACTGTAGTACACTGAAATGCGATCTCGGGAGTGGTACACCTAAGTGGCAAGGGGTGGGTGGGGTGCAGGGGGCCTTGCCCCCCTGCATGGAGCAAGTTGTCATTGATCTGCACTCAAAATTTTTTTTCCCACTTCCATATTTTTCTGTTCGATGAAGCCAGTTTGATGATGTGCGCTTCAATGAAGTCTGCGTTCGATGATATGATATACACCCTATCCTAACCTGTGCTTGCTCCCAATTTTTAACAGTATCTTGTAAACAGTATTTCTCATTAAAAAACACTTATTAATCTTGTCAAAAATCAGATGGACACATCACACACACGTTACCAGAAAAAGCTTAGAAGCAAAAATTTGTTATATATCTGTGCTCATTAATAACACAACAGTTGGTCTTGAGCAAAAAAGGGCACTGCTACTTCTAACCCTAAGATAAAATGCTCAAAGAAGTTATGCATGTACTAATACTTTGATATCAGCAGTGAAAAGGTGCTTGGCAGTACATTGCCCAATGTCACAAACATATGTTCTCTAAAAGTACAAATATGTGCTGTCTGACAATTGTTATCAGACTCATCCTGTGATGTATGTGGTTAATATACAGTTCTCTAGAGTATGGACTTAAATAGGCATGTGTTCAAATCCATTAATGCATGAGAGTATGTGAACACACTGCTATGAACGATGGGCTTACCCAACAGATGTGATGTATACACCTTCACTGAGTGGTAACATTTACAGGGGAACAGGGTTCCACAACTATTTCGCTACCTTTTAGGCAAAACATCTGCCTTGCAACAGAATGATGAAGTTACTCCTTCAAAGGTGTTCTGTCTCACACTTGTTGTAAGGTTTCTTCTGTGGCAGGAGCAGCTGTCATATGGCTCTCTATAGTGTGGACTTGGATAGGCAGATGTTCAAATTCCAGCAAATATTATATAGTATGAGTGTGTCTGACTACAGTGATAAGTAGGACTGGCTTATTCAATTGATCTGATGTGTACACTTCTAATCAGTAGAAACATTTACATGGAGAGAGGACTCCCCCCAAATCTTTCACTACCTTTTAAGACCAAATAGCTACCTTGGAATATAATGATAATGTCATCTTTTTAAATATGTTCTTTCTCACAGTTTTAATAAGACTTTTCCTGTTGAGTGAGTGGCAAATACACAGTTATCTAGAAGATGGGCCTAGATAAGCATATGCTTAACTCCAGCAAGGACTAACTATGTGAGCATGTCTGACTGCAATGACTACTAGGACTGGCTTATCCAACACATCTGATGTGTACACTCCACTCAGTGGAAACATTTACATGGGGAGAGGGCTCCACCAAATGTTTCACTCCCTTTTAAGCTAAACATTATCCTTGCAACACAGTGATGACATCATCCCTTCAAATGTGTTCTTTCTTGCCCTTGTAAGATTTTGTTTGCCATGTGTGGGTAATACACACTTCTATAGAGTGTGGGCATAAATATACATGGCTCATATCTGGCAATATATAAGTTCTGCATATGTGTAAGACAATAGAGGTAGACAGCACTGGCTTAATCACAGATTGTATTATAGAAAACTAACACTTACATGGCTGAAGGGTTTTGAGTTCACAAACTAAATTGTACTGGAGCCATAACCATTCAGATACATTGCATATGTGTAAGACAATGCTGATAGATAGGACTGACTTACTCAACAAATGGTGATATGGATTACTCACACTTGTGTAAACATTAATATGAGTAAAGGATTTTGATTCCTCAAACTACATTTTACAGGGGACATAACTATTCCATCACACTGCTGATGTAATCCCTTCAAGTGTGTGCTTTATGAGACGAAATATGATTTGTTATGTGGCATCAGTGGTTGATATACAGTTTTATGGGCTATGCAATCAGACAGATGTTCATGTCTGGTAAGGTATAAGTACAGAGTGTGTAAGAGAATGCTAAGAGGCAAGCATGGGTTTTCCAAGAGAATTCATATCTGTAAACGCACTCAGTGGAAACACTTACAAATGGAGACTAAAGGGCCACTTTGATGGAAGCCATATGCATTGTAATACAATGATCAAGTTAGCCCTCTAATTGTTTTTTTTTCACACGAAATACAAATTCTTGTATGGCATTATCAGTTAGTGCACAGACCAAGAGGATCTTGATGTACATTGCATATGTTCAAATTCAGTGGTTTGGGCCTTTTATTGTTTTGTTCACAATATAGTGGTAACAAGCAAGAATGGCTTACGCAACATATCTTGATGTATGTTGTGCTACATCCTGGTCATAACGTGTCGTAGGACTTGTTTTCTGGCATCTTATTATGTTTTTGGATGGGTGGGTAATGTTCATTCAGTAATTGGTGTATGTCCTTATTAGCATGTCCAGTGTCACTGTACAATGATTAGTAGAAAGAAACAACCAATCAATGGTGGAGCACAGTTATTGTCATTTGTCTCTCTGTGGCAAAAATGTCTGAGAATTTGCTTCCATTGCATAGCTCTGCTGATTGTCTTGCAATGAGAGTGGTGCCCAATGCATAGAGGGATACTAACATTGTTATAGGCCAGTGTGCATCTGTTGTATGTAAACTCATTTTCCACACTTAATCTTCTGCTTGATTGTACTGTTGCACCTGTCTATGAGGTATATTGTGTGTTGTGATTCAGGTTATTATGATGGGTTGTACAATCCTCAAGTCAGTGAGCATTTTTTTTATTTCCAACATGATAGATAAGGTCTTCAGAAGTGTGTTTTGTCATACTGTACTAACTGCATTTGGTTAACAGCTGCAGGTAATACAGACATAACAGGATGCTTATATAGGTCCAAATGGTTGCCACTACAGTCACATAAAATAAATTTGAACAGTACAAACAGAAGTTTTCCTTACACAATGATGACATCAGGCACACTTCTGTTATGATTGGCTCTCCTAGCATTTAACTCTTATGAGTGACCTTCCTATCAAACATGCAGTCATGTTCGTAGGCATGCATTAACATACATAAACAGAGCAGATGTAAATGGACTCCCTTCAAATAACCCAAGTCTGCCAAGATTTCCATCATAGTACAGTTTTCATGACATATCCCACATCTCCCATGTACATACATTTCATGTGTTATATTTTTTCAAATCTGTAACAATATATTACAACATTATTTTCCATTTATGTTCTGTTCAGCATTACAGTTCTTTTCCTGTGTAATATCCCTGTGGTTTGCACTGCTTACTGATTTGGGGATGTATTATTTTAGCTCATTTAATAACTTTCGCAGCATGCATGTTGCTGTCACAATGGTTATTGTATCCACTATCACTTCTTGTACTGGCAGTATGTCCAGGGTTTCCTTAAACACATTTATGCATGCGTTTTCCCATTATCCCTGCATTTCAGCCATGGGCATTTGTAAAGGTGTATTACCTGCACACCTTTTCATGCAATGCACTTTACTTGTGAACATTTACCGACTGTGGTTTCTTTCTTGTGATGTTCACACATGTCCATTACTTCACTCAATGCAATGTCCAGTTGTATTGATCTTCCTTGTACACTTGTTGCTAGACTTCCCCATGCTATGTACTCCAAATGGACCTATCTATTTTTGTAATTTGAGCACACACTGACTCTCTGATATCAGCTTTGTGTACACTCCTTTGTTTACATTGTATGCTCAAGCCCTGAGCCTGTGTTGTGGGCTCAAGCTGGGGCTGCTCAATCTGGAGACTAGCTTGGATTCTTGCATATTTGATTATCAATGATTCTTGCATATTTGATTAATTTGATTATCAGTGATGCTTCTCAAGCACAGCTGGCTGATTGAATTTGCTTCAGTGCTATGTGTACACAATATTAATGAATCTCAGGGATGATCTGCCACTCATGATATGAGGTATGTTTTTACTAGTCTCTGAGATACTGCAATGCTGATTAAAAAAATCATTTATTTTCTATGTATCAAACTGTGATCTGTGTATTTAATTAAGTATAGCTGACAGTTCTTCATTCAAATCTCCTAATAACATTAGTTTGAACTAAATTACAGCTATCCATCATTAAGATTTTCACAACATAACTATACTTTGATGTTGGAACCAACTTTGATGAAAATGATTACCTCTCTGTATATCATGAAGCTTGTATTATCTTTATATTAATTTTGCACAGTTTTGTGGACTGCCATTTGAGAATATTTTGAATATAATGCAAGGAATGGCAGCTTATTGAATATAATAACACATTTGCATGTAGGCTTATTATCCATCGATTTATGAAGCCATTCCTGTCCTTTTCTAACTATGATATCACAATACAGAAATAATGTTATACATAAAATTGAACAAGAAATCAGATTGCCAAAGAAAAAGAAAATAAAACAAAGAACATAAAACCTATCCTTTACAGGGAGCAAGCACCATCTCACTCAGTGTTACTTATATTTTGTTATTGATGGGAAAGTTATCATAACTTTGTCCTCCTTAAATTATCAGAAGCATTTAAATTAAATTAGACCTAGGGGCTATGGGATATCATATATCTGGGATCCAAGTTAAAGAACATAACCAAATAAATATTTGTTTATATATGTTTATGTTAGTACATGTGGATGTACTTACTTGTTTAACTATGCTTGGCTGACTGGGTTAGTCTCACAAAGCATGTAGCCTATTTTCAATGGAGACCCAACATGATATTCATATCAATGAAGGGAAGTTTGGTCTGTGCACTAAAAAAATCTCATACTCTTTATCAGGTGACTCTGGGTATCATAATATGGTAGCAAAGAGTAATGCAATTAGGGACAGCCCTGATCCAGCAGAGCTAGGTTTTTGTGTGATACCTTTAATATTTATGTAGCTTAAGTTCTCAGCAGATTTTGAAATCAGAGAATAAAGCTTCTTTGGTAGGCAATGTTGATGATGGCTTGTGGACAAATATTGAGAAAAGAGGTAAACATGTACCCGATCTGCCTGCTGCAGCTTTCATCATACTTGAGTCCTACTCTGAAATGATCAACAGCATAGTCTGCTTGGTAACAAGGATGGAAACTTAATATCCACAGCTCAGCACAAGTTTATCTGGGGAAGACTGAGATAAGAAGGGTGTGAAAAGTGATATCAGATTCTACTAGAAGGGCTTTTTCTTTACCTATAAGTGGAAGCTGGACTGTTTCTAAAAAGCAGAGGAACCTGTTCATCAACATCTGAATCAAGAATATTTTTATTGCATTTCCTGCAGGCAGAAAGAGGGGAAGTTCACATGAAAAGGTACATGCCCTGAGACACTGTATTAAACATCTTGAGTTACACATTCCATAGGTGAAAGCAATGGTTAATTTTGTATCAGCAATGGTTTATGATGTCATTATAGAGCTTGAAGACACTTCATTGACAGTATTATATAATTTTGAAAAGAAAGCATCAGTGGTGCTTTAAAGAAATGTCTCTATTTATGCACGTTTGAGTAGAAGGAGGTAAGTCAGGTGTGGAGAGATGCATTTTTAAGGAGAAAGATGTAAAAATGGCTCTTGTAAAGTATTGAACAGTATTTTAACTACTAATGATGAATTTGGGCATATTGGCAATGTGCACTAGGGGTTGGACTGACTGATTAATTTGAGGGTTGCTTAGCTCACCTAGACAGCCTGATTATAGTATATCCTAGTAGTTGTTTTATCCAATATGGTGTCAAGCCAAAACAATCCTTGGGATTCAGTAATGTATTATGCATGTTGCACCAGAGCTAACATGATTGTCTGGTTCTGGGTGATGAGAAGCATTGATAATTATATATGTAAGACTGCAAGCTACTCTACTGATCAAGCACTCCAAGTTCAAGCCCAAAGCACAGGCTTGTGGCCATGTTGAGTTAATTCAAGGCTTTTTTTTTTTTTTTTACACAATGTTAACCAAAGACTATATACACACTTGAGATCAGTAAGCATGCGTACACAGAAAAACAAGATAAAGGGTATCTAGAAATACATGAAAGTCAGGGAATACCTAACAATACAAGTGGGCAAGAAAGGTAGATACAGTTGCACATTAAAGTGGGTGCAGTAATAGACATGTGGGAACTTCACTGGCATTACCATGTGCAGTGAGAAAGAAAACACAGACAGTAACTTTCAGAAGGAAAAATGTGTTGTTTGGACAGACATGCAGGTGACATAAGTTTACAAATGTTCATGCCTTTTATGCTTCAAAGTACCAATGCACAGGTATTGGGAAAGTGCATGCATAATATTGTAGACTGAGAAAATTAAGGCAAAACTGGACATGCTGCCCATACAGGAACTGATTGTGGAAATAGTAACAGCTGTAGTAGCAAAATACATGCATGTTGTGAAGAGTAGGAAGGGAGATAAATAAAAGCATCCAAAACTGGTTTGTAGTGCAATCCACAAGGATACGCCACAGAAACAGAACTGCCATATTGAACAGAAAATTATTAGAAGGTTATGCTACAATACATTGTTACAAATTTATAACATGTAACAGGTGAGATGTGTATAGACAGGAGATGTGGGAGATGCCATGAAATATGTACTAAGGTGGAAATACTGGCAAACACAAGTTGTGTGGAGAAAGTCCACTTATATGCTTTTTGTGTGTGTGTATATATGTCAGTGTGTGCCTCTGGGCATGATTAAATGTATGAAAGGAAGACCACCCATGAAATGTATCCTCCTAAGAGAAGTAATGACAAGGGGTCTATATTATAATATCGACATCTGAAAATGTCGACTCCCAATTGTTCGACACGAAAATGTCGAACTCCAAGGGTATCGAACAGTCAAATCACCGATTTCTTTCCAATGGTTGGCCATTCTGTTACACATGCCCTTTCCCTGACTGTAGTGTGGTCTTGTAGTTAGAATATTTAGTTGTGGGTGTAGGGGCACAGCCACCCACGTTGGAGGGTGTGTGGGGCAAAGCCCCCCACTTAAATATGTTTGTTTTTCTGTGGCTTTGGTGTTTGGCCAACAAATTTCTTTCCTTTGGAAAGAAATAGGTGATTTGGCCATTCAATAACCTTAGAGCTTGACATTTTTGTGTTGAACAAGTGGGATTTGACATTTTCAGATGTCGATATCATAATATAGACCCAATGGCAAGACAAGTGTGCCTGATGTCAGTACTGTGTAAGAACAAATACTGTATGCACCATTTCATTTTATTATATGTGATAAGCATAAAGCACCTGTGCCTATGTAATCATCATATTACATGTGTGCTACCTGTTGTTACCACACGTACACAGTTAATATGGTATGACAAAGTACCCCTGTCTAGGCATTATACATCATGTTGTAAATAAAAAAATGCCTCCTGCATTGAGCATTGTGAAACACATCATAATGGCTGAATCAGAAAATGCAACGTACCTCATAGACTGGTGCGACAGTACATCATGTAGTAAATGAACTGTGTAAATAGCTATAATTGGCATACTATGGCTATACTCTGGCCTTTAACAATGTTGGTATCCTCCACGCATCAATGACTACCTCCTTTGTGTAGTAGCTGTCAGATCCACGCTGCTGGATGCAAATTCTCAACATGTTTGTCATAAAATGACAATAAATATTTCCACCATTAATTACATATGGTACTTTGTGCTAACCATCATTCAAAGGAAAATATAACACATGCATCATTATATTGGGCATTATCATAAGGAAGAACAGTAATTACTGGATGAACATTACCAATTCATCCAAAAGTCATAACAAAATATCAGAAAACACATCCCATGAAAATCTGTGACCACTATGTAGCATGTCATACATCATGATCTGTTGAACAAGCCATTCTTGCCTGTAGCTACTAATTGTGAACAAAATTATAAAAGGCACACAACACTGGATTCAAACATATGCAATGTACATCAAGATCCTCTTGACCTGTACACTAACTGATGAAGGCACACAGAGAAACATATCTCAACTGGGAGCAAAGCAAAATACTTGAAAGGATAACTTGAGCATTGTGTTAGAATGCATATTGCTTCCATCAAAGAAAGTAAAAAAGATGGCCTTTCCCTGTCTCCAATTGTAAATACTTCCAATTGTGAATTTGCAACCATATACTCTCTTGCAGAAGTTAAGCTTGCCTGCTAGCTTTCTCTTATACATTCAATATTTACACCTTGCCAAACACAGGCTCCTGCTTATCTGAGGACATATGCCATGGAACTGGATAACAACCACTGATGCCACAGAACAAATCATATCTGGAACATGCTTGAATGGATTACATCAGCAGTGTGTTGGAATGCTTATGACTCCCCTAAAATTTAGTTGGATGGCTCAAAATCTTTTAACCATATCAGGGATCACACAATTGTGAGACAGCCATTTCACCATCTGTTGAGTCCTGCCTGTCAGTATTTTTCTTAAATACATACATACATACATCAGTTTTGCATTGCTGGATTGGAACCCCCCTGTCTATCTAGGGCCACACTTTATAAAACTGCATATTAATTGCTGATGCTATTGGAGAAATTATAAGTAGAGGTGTCAGAAAGCACATGTGACTTCAATGTTGTGTTGCAAGTCATATGGCTCACCTAAAATGCATTTTAAGGATCAATATCCTGAAACCATGTAGGTGTTACCCATATATTGAGTTATCCATGTTGATGAAACAATTGTTACCTATTTTCAGTTATCTGTTATGCAACCACAATAGTTATATAGTGCTGTATTGAACCCCTGCCTATCTAAGTCCACACTCTAGAGAGCTGCGTATTAACTGCTTATGCTACAGGTGACTTTACTGTGCAATTGTCAGAAAGCACACTCTTGAAGGATGAATTAAACATTGTTTTTGAATGCTTATGACTCCCCTAAAATGTAGTTTGAGGGCTCAAAATCCTTTAGCTATGTTAGTGTTCACACATGTGTGGTCAGCCATATCAACCTTTAATGATTAAGCTAGTCCTGTCTGTTGCTATTGTCTTTCACACATACAGTACTTGCTCATTGCCAGAGTTTAACTCAAACTATAAAGGTCCATACTCTATACAAGTATGTAGTAACTCCTCATGCCACATCTGTCTTACTACAAGGGTCACAAAAGACACATTTGATGTGATTAATTCATCATCATGATGCAAGGGAAAATTTCTAACCTAAAAAGGAGTGAAATGGTTGTGGGAGCCCTCTCCATGTGTAAATGTTTCCCCTGAGTGGAAGTGTACACATCAGATCTGTTATATAAGCCAGTCTAAACTGTCACTATAGTCATACACACTCTTACTAGTTAATCAATGTTGGATTCTAATACCTGAGTATCTAATTCCACAATGCATAGACACATACATTAGCAACTTGTGCCAGAGAAGCAGTCTTACTACAGTTATGAGACAGATTACTTTTGAAAAGATGACAGCATCATTGTGCTGCAAAGCAGATGTGTGGCCTAAAATGGTTTGAAATTGTTGGGACAGCCATCTGCTTGTGAAAATGGTCCCATTGAGTGGAAGTGTGCACACCAAATCTGTTGGATAATCCAGTCCTACCTGTCAGTATAGTTCACACACACTGTAGTTAGTCATTGCTGGATTCAAACACCTACCTATCTAAGTCCACAATCTAGATAACATTGTATTAACTGCTGATACCACATGAGAAGTCTTATTACAAGCATCAAACTGCACATAGTTGTACATTACATGACACATATTTGGGTGAAATATCAATGTAGTGTGACAGACAAAACAGCAATATATTGAACAGCTCACAGCATACTGTAGCAATAACTTGTACATCACATATTTCATATAAATTGTATTGTGAATCAGATCTATGTGTGTCACATTCAGGTATATTGATTTATGTGATTAATGATAGTCTCAGATGTCAACATGTAGAGTGTCACCCATGCATTCCTGACTGTTCATCTCAATATTTTTGTATGAAATTCTGGTGTTGTTTTGTGGAGCCTTGACACCACTTAGTGATATATGTACAGTGTGCAAGGTAATCTGAAGCATTCATATGAACACACTTGGAAGGGTAATGTGTTTCAGTGCCAACATCATTTGCATTATACAGTCACTGCCTCACATTAAATTTCACACATCTTGACTACAAATAATACAGTACAATAATTTCAATCTGTCACAATCACTTATTTAAGAGCACTGCTGGCAAGGCCATTTGAGCAACTGATGGCTATTTATTAGCACATACATAATTACATTTTGAGTTTTCTTACTTTAGGATGAGAACGAGCAGTGGTCTTTGCTGTTTGATGCCAAACATCATACAAATGAAGAGTATATCCATAAATCTATTTCTCTTTCTCAGGCATTTCTGCTTATGTGTGTATTGTGTTAATCGCTTGTTTGTCATCATTAAAACTTCTATCATGATGTTTACAGTGAAGAATTAAAAATAGGGAACAAGCAGGAGTAAGAACTAGTAGATTAACTAAGGAATAAGCATGGTAGCAGTGAGGGAGTAACACATGTAGCCAATACATGATCAGTTAAAATGTTATGGATAGAAAAAAAGTTACTTTTCTACAGAATGTTGGATTTGAACACCTATCAGTCTTAATCAACATTCTTTAGATATGACTGTTATCTGAAAACACCCTATAGAAAGACATATTTAATCAGTAAAAGTCACAAAATCAAAGGGACATTGATAAAGGTATGAAGAAAGGGGCAGTGTGTGCATCAGATTACATAACAGGAATAAGAATTAAAGCATACTATATGATTTGCATTAAACCCTAGAGCCTGTTATAGATATAACAATGGCTGTCTATTCTTACAGCTATAAGTTGCACAGTGGAGCTAGGAATAGTAGTGCAACAAGTATAATACTAAAGCAGCTAAAGGCAAATTCATCAGTTGTTGCCATAGGATGTGAAGTGTAATTTACCATCAGTTAGCATTTCTGTGTGATGTGAAGAATTGCACAAATGCTGAGGACAGAAACACAGTTTTATTTATGGGCCACTTCTGGCCATGTGAGTGATATCTGAAACACTTTTTTGACCAGATTAAAGCTGCAAAATCGGGATGATAGGACAGTGATGAAAATGGGGAGCAAGCAGAAGGTAGGACACTGGATTAAGAATAAAGGAATGTGAAGGATGTTGATGGAAGACCGCCAAAGCTGTTCACTTCTTCCTAAGCTAAAATTATATTTCTCCAAAATAATTTATAGAATTTGATAGTCAAAACATAAAGGGTTTGTGACAACAACTTAGTAATATTGTGTTTCCAATTTGACCAACTCAAGTGTGTCACACACATAAGTGAAGTGGAGAGCAATTTTATTTATTTATTTATTTATAGAATTTATTTATAGAATTTGTTAACTGGGTAGTGCTCTGATCCTACTGTGTCAATGTCTGTTGCAGTCCATAACGTGAGCACACATCAAGTGGAAAAATAAAAATAATTTATAGACTAAAAGAACATGTTGAAAATAAAGGAATAATTAATACACAATAGAAAATATTTTAAGAAGTTAGTCAACAGAAACCACTATGTCTGATATCAGTTAGAGTAGCAAAATGTCAGGAGTTAGAGAAGAGGCACTATAGTGAAAATGATAGGCAGCATGTCTTGGAAATTAGGGAGACTAGATTATGTGCCTGAAGCAGAACATTTACAAGCAGCTTGTGCTATGAGAAGCTCCTTAAGTTCCAAAAGGAGGAATAGTTAGAGAGATCTTTAAGATTTAAGGGAAGATCTCTCTAGAACCTGGATCCAAAGGTAGAAAGGGATTGGATAATGCACTGAAGTTTGCTTTGAGGTACTTGCAAGAAGGGCCCTGAGAGACTATTAGTTCTAAGGTTATATGGTGGAGGCTATTTAAGTAAGCTATAGGAAAGAAAAGGGCAGGGGTTTTCTTTTAGGAGCTGGAAAAGTTGGGACCCAAATTGTAGATTGGCTCATTGCTGAAGTGAAAGCCAATTGGCTTTGGCTAGTGCAAAACAGTGGTGTTCATACTTTGGAGAAGGGAAAATAAAGTGGCAGATGTAATTGGAGATTGTTCTGTTGGTGGTAAAGTTTCTTTTGGAGACAGAAGCTAAAAGGCATCATCAGTACTCAAGTTGGGGTAGAAGACTCCCTTTGTCAATAGCACTTCTTGTTGGGCAGAAGATGAAAGAGGAGATTTTTTTAACTCAGAGGAGAATTGAGTTTATCTTTTATTCTGGGTGTTTATGAGGTGATGGTGGAAGTTAAGTGAGGGATCAAGCCACATTCCTGAGTATCTAAATGTAATAAGCTGCTCAATGGCATTGTTGACGTGTCAATGAAATGGGGTTAATTTGCCTGTTAGTGGAGGTTCTGAAAAGCAAATTTTTAGTTTTTGAGGAGTTGAGTCGCATTTTTTTGTTGCTGTGCCAGTTAATGAGAGAGCAAGCATCTTTTCTGCAGATAACGTTGAGTTATGCGTTGTGTGGCTGGCGCAGAAGACAACCATGTCATTGGGTTATATTATGATAAAAAGTTGGAGAAGGTCACTTGTAAGTTTATTTATGATAATGGGGAAAAGAAGAGGGGCCAGTATGGAGCTTTGAGTGACTCATTTAATTAAAGTTGTGATGACTGATATATTGTTGTTAAAATTTACTGAGAAATGTTGGCTAGATAGGTAATTTCCAAACCAGGGACTAGTATCAGGACTAATCCCAATGTCAGTGAGGTCAATAAACAGAACTGGGCGGTCATACAGATCAAAGGCTCCAGTAAAGTCTATTAGTATGGCTCCACTATGGAATCCTTTTTTCATAGCTAAAGGGTGTGATCACTGATGGTCCAAGGTTCAATGGAAGTGCTGCGGCCAGACCAGAAATCATGTTGTTTGGAAAAGAGAAGCAAGTATTGTCTTACATAATTTGAGAACTGATTACAAATCAGTGTTTCTATGAATTTCCCAAGGGTAGGGAGGATGAAGAGAGGGTGGTGATCACTGGATAACTTGGTGTTGGATTTTTTGGGGATAGGAGTGATTTGCACTGTTTTCCATATATTTATTATACAGTTTTGAGTTACCCAAAGGTTGTAGCTATTTAGCAGAGGAGTAGAAATGTGTTCCCTGCACTGGAATATGAACCGGGGGAGAGGGTGTTTGTCCCTGCAGGTGAGTCATGTTTTAGGTTTTCAATTTTCAAGAAGAGGTATAATATCTTTGATTATGATTTTTTTAAAGAGGAAGAGGGAAGTATGGGGGGGGTGAGACAGAGGATAAGTGAGTGAAGTATATGAGCTGATGGATAAGAGGGTATAGAAGTGAGTATTATGGTCTGAGGATGAAAGAAAAGAGGAAGAAGAGTGAGCATTTAGAGGAGTTTTAGGATCTGTTGATCTCTGCACAGAATTGTTTAGGGGAGTGAAAATGTTTGATTAATGTGTTCCCATATGATGGCTTTTATTGACATATAATTGATTGGATAGGTTTCTGAGGTGGGTTTATTATTGTCTGGCAGGAGTTGGGTCAGACTTTGTCTCTGAGAAATAGGAGTTCTTTGAGGTCTTAAGTCAGTAAGGTGTTTTTCTTGGGCTTGTACAGTCTTATGACTATAGGTAAGAATAAATATTGTAGATTACAGAGAAGTTGGAGAAGATCATGGCAGCACTATTAGGGTCCAAAGAGGAGAGCAGAGAGTCCCAGTTGAGAGAGGAAAGATGTTTTTTAGTTTGGTAATGTTTACTTGAGAGTTATGTTGGAAGGTAATGAGTTTTGGAGGGGAGTTTCTGCACTCAAGGTGACTGTTGAAGCTTATAGGACAGTGATTACTTAGGTTGGGAGGATGGATAGAAATATGAGAATTAAGTGAGAGGTTGTCTGTGATTATTAGATCATATAGTGAGTGATGTGATGATGAAGGATAGGGACTGGTGTGTTCAGAGGCAAGTTGTGTGGGATTAAATACACTGATAAGTTCAAGTATGCAGTTGTGTGAGGGTCCAAGGAGGCTGAAGTTAAAGTCACCAAGAAGAATAACATTTCTCCAAACAGAAGAGGTTATGTCCTTGAGTACCTTATTAAGCTGTTGCAGTGAAGCATGAGGAGGAAGATAGTCAACAGCTAGAAGAATTGGGGATCTCAATAAAGAGTGAGTTTGTGTTACTAATCAATCCAGAAGAGAATCTGTGGAGGAATGATTTTGAGAAAGGAGTTGTATGATGTCTGACTTGAAAAGAAGGAGAGTACCTCCTCCTTGCCTTAATCCTGGCCTGGCATCAATAACACACTCTTTAGCCTGGGAAAAGTGGAGAGATCTTGTGGCTTATGGCAGAATTCTGCGACAGTAATTATTTGACGACTGTGAATCCTTATAAGGGAGTTTAGTTAGACCATTTTATTTTGAATGCTTTATACATTAATAAGAAAGCAGGATAAGGTGTTTGGACCTGGATTTGGCTTGATGTCACTATATAAGAGTAATATGAGGAATATGGATATGAATGTAATGATTGATTTGGGATGGTTTATGAGGTGTTTAATGATAGATGGCTGCCAGAAGTAGTAACAGAATTATATATGTGAAGAATGGGATAATGAATCTATAGGGTAGTAGTGGAAGGGAAGAGTGTAGAGGGGCTGGTAGTAGTACTGGAGGGTTGAGAGAAGAGGAAGTTGTAGGGAGTATAATGACATAAGGTTAAATGGTTTTGAAATGCAACTGTCTGAGCTGAAAAGGTTTGAGAGTGGTGTGCACTGGATGAGATGGACAGTAGTAGAAAGAAGCAGAACACAAGGAAAGACATTTTATTTGAATTTTTTTTAACAATAAATATAACAGTATATGGAATTTCAGTATGTATTCCCATTACTATGGAAAGTGGGATATATGTCTTTGTGGGAGGAGTGGGTGGGAAATAGACTGAATACACAACTGACTCTGTGGGTAACTGGGAAGTGTGAGGGGACTGAAGTGGACAGAGAAACACACTGGGTTTGATTCAATCAATTTGAGCAAGCTCAGAAGATCCAGGCCAGTGCTACCAGCTTTCTTGCAGCCAGTTAAAAAGGATTGATATAAAAAGCATCAGTCCACAGTCAGTGTGTTAGACTGTATTTTCCATTTCAGAAGCAATGATTATAATAAAATGTCAAGCAGTGGGTGGTAAAAATGGGAATAAAGTAACAGCAAGGACACCTAAGCAATTCCCATGTTTGTACAAAACAAAAAAATATTGAAGGTTCAACGTTTTAGGCAGATTACTTCAAAATAGTAGAAAAGCGCATTCTTTTTTTTAAGGAAAAGGGGAGTTTCAGTTTGCTTAAAATAAGCCTGTTAATAGGGAGGGGGGTACACGTCTTTAAAAAACAGTTACAGCAGTGCCAAACACACTTCAGGCAAAATTGCAGATCTGATCTTAGTTCATAAATAAGTAGATGCAAAAGATGCCTCACTGAGGGGAATATACAGATGTATGGTAGCTGCAGGAGAGCTGGGATGCATAATTATTTTCCCAAAAAATGCATGATGTGTAATTATTTTGTGGATCAGACACCCTTTTCATTTTTTTTTTTTTAAAGAGCAGAATACTGGGCATGTTATTATGGATTAAGGTGGGTAGGTATGTAGGGTAGGTTAGGTAGCTGGTGCAGACATATAGGACATACAAGACAGACATAGCTGGTGCAAAAATACAGGACATACAAGACAAAGAAGAATGGTGATGGACACAAATAGTTGTAGGACACCATGACTGGAAACAGGTATGGAACTTTAGAAGAGCATCCCCATTAAACATGAGTGCAGTGGGAATCTAGTCCTCAGCCTCTGAACTATCACTATTGTGTCCTATCCCATATACCTTGGGCAGTACCAGATGGGGCGGCAACTTGACTATTTGCTGCAGGATTCATTCCGTTCTGCCATTGCAGGTAAAGAGGACCCTCTTCTTGATCTCCTCAACCAGCCCTGTCAGATCTTGTTGGTTGACGTAGTCACCATCTCCTGAGGCACTACTCGCAGAGGTTGCCATTACCAGTGCCTGTAGCAGAGATAACTGATGCAGGTGATGCAGGTAGTGAGGAGTTGTGGAGGAAACACTACCAGGCTGTGACTCAGAATTGCTGAGTACCTGTGCTATCTGTGAGAGTGCCATCACAGCCACTTGTGGAGAGAAGGCAGCTTCAGCCTCCATAACCAGCGATCCCCATACTGGTGGTCATTTTGTAGCAGGAATTATTGACCAAATGTTATTAAAAAAGGAGAGAGAGAGACAGACAGGGTGGTAGAGAAACATACTATAAATGTCATGTAATTGTAATGTACTCCAATCCAAACATATTCGCACATAGCTATACAGACTTGTCACAGCCGCATATGAATATGAAGCCATACATGTTTTTTAGAGTAAAGCTTAATCCCCACAATATTATATACATTATGCAAATATCATGACTTTTGGACATTTGCTATATGCACTACAACTCATAAAATATCTATGTGAAATGAGTAAAATGTAAAGTTATTAAATGCAGAATAATAGATGTTAACTACTAATGACTAATTCCTGCAGGTTAGATGTGAACACACAGAAATCTACATTTTCTGGAACACTGGATAATTCAATGTTGCAAGAGCGATTTATACAAATAAGTGTGATGTGCATATATAGAGAATGCATACTCATATGTTACCATGTCAAATAATTATGGACTGATACCCTGAGAATTGATAAAATACTTTCACAATCACTGTTATTATCAAATGGTTATCAGTCATATTTGACCCATTCTTGCCCCATGTTTCTCAGAGGCGTTGTAGTCTTTCCAGATGTGCCTCACTATTTCATTCTCTCTCTGTAGAAGTTTCACAGAAAAGTAAAATAAAATAATGAGTGCCTCTTCTTCTCAAGTTATTTAATTGCATTGTATTGCTTACTAATAGGTCATTCTACTTACTCCACTGAGGTGGATTGTTGGTCTGATAGTACTGCTCCCATCAGTGAAGAAGGTCCTGCATGCACCTTTTCAAGCCACTATAATGGTGATTTCATTGCTCACCCATGTGTGGGATGCCAGCTACACTGATGACAGCCTTGGCCAAGCTATTTCAAGTCTCAGCCTTGTACTGTGGCCTAGTATAGTTTGTCTGCAGCAGCTTTTGGCTATAACATTTAATGAGGGACCTAACAATAATCTTGGACTCTGCCTTACACCATCTCTGTGCTCTAAATGAAGCTTTATCCTCACCATTGCCTGCCATGTCTTCTCAAATATTTCAGAAAAGAGCTTGGGAAAAGGTGCTCAATTTAGATCTTGCATGTATCAGATTCGGAGCAATGACAGACAAGCTAGACAAATGTACATGCAAGGCAGAAAGAACAGAAATGGAATGGAATGAAGTGTGGTCGTTACTTCTTTAATGCCAACTTTAAGTGAAAACATGGCAGTAAGACTTGGCCATGTGTGCTAATCAGTGTACTTACAAATGTTCCACAGTGACTCCAGTGACTGCTGGTTAATGTTGATATCTCAGTTACATTTCAAATGACATATTGCCATCTCTAGGCATGTTCTCTGGGATGGCTGCTAGCACTCATAACAAGAATATTGTTGCAAACATGTGTGACATGAAAATCTCTGTGATGTTGGTGACACAGTGCTTTCTTTACCTAATTTTTGTTTAAGTAGTAAACAATGCCTTGATGGCACATAAAATGTTAAAAACATTGAGTGATAGCAACTTGGAAATCAAGCCTATGACAAAAATGAACCTGAGCTGTTTTATTCTATGAATGAAATGTTAATGCCACAAGACAACTGATATTCAAAGAATGTAAGTTGAGATACACGATCTTGAATAGGATTGCATACAGAACTACTTCTGACAACTCTGTAACTGTTGCACTTGGAGATTTTCCTTTACTGGAGAAATATTTTGAAGCAAATATGTATACCAGTGGAAAATATTAATTGTATTTATTTTTCTAATATCTCCAGTGCTAGCTGACATATGCTGAGGCCAAGCATATTTGTACAGCTGATGGCAAAGTCTTACCACATGTGTAATTGTTTTCAAAGTTTTTGTCACAATACATGAAGTGCCAGTTCTCTGCAGTCATTCCTGTCTAATAATAGTGTTCCATGCCAACTGTCACACAAAGAATTTTGTGTGATGACATGTTTTTATTGACATGCTGCATTTATGTTATAACACATACTGAGGAATGGGGGGTATACAGAGTTTACAAAAGATGATGTTCTGTGCACCATATAACAATAATATGTAAACTTTGAGTAATGACAAATATATTCTACTGAAGACGTTGTCATGCATATTTTTAAAGATGTGTTACTGTGCTCTTCATATTTCCCTAATCCATTATTTTGCTAATTTTACTGTCTCATACTTTTGCATATGTACTATTGTCACAATATGCGTATGGAAGTTTGGTTTTACTATAATCAGTGGTATGAGCACTGTAGATGACACAGATCACATTAATTTTGTTTAGCAGCCATTATACACAGCTCTGTTATAATATTTGTTTTTTAAATTGCATGTGTACTACAGATTCAAGTACAAACACAAGTGTATTGTGATTCATAAAGGTAAACTATCCATAATGTGGATTCAAATCATGCATGTGCCATTATTCAGAATTTACTTCAGTAATACATAACTGGTTTATTTTCTGCATTCTGTACTTTCCAAAGTGCCGAATAAAGTTCATAATTTCCAGACTTATTTGCATGACTGATGGCTAAGTCTTTGCCCATGTTTAAATTTTGTTTTTGCCATTGGAAGAGAGCAATCATTCAGTGAGAGCTATCGCTTGTGAGCCAAAACATACAATAATTGCTGTGCAATGGTGTAAAAAATAATGATAAATCAGTATGATGATTTCACAACTTTGTGGCCTTATACAAGTAAACTATTTAAAGTAAGGATTCTTAATCTGACAGAGACATCACCTTATGAAGATATGAAAGTTGCGCCTATGACATCACCATAAAAATTTGGCATGATTAACAGTTTTTGTCACCTGAGCATTTACACAGCAATGTATACAAAGTCAAACAGATGTACTTAACATTCTGCTTCTGACATTTATGTTTAGACAGCAATATACTCATGTCATTACATAGTTGTCATTTTTACTATTATTAAAATTCTGTGAGAATGTGATTCTTGTAGAACTGATGATAGTAAAATATGGGGAATTACGAACAAATATATAAAAGAGAAGAGTGTCCGATTTCCTTTTGTGTTCATTACTTCATTCTAATCCCTTTGTACAATGAATGATTTACAGTTTGCAAAGAGTTTGAATGTATCTGTATTTCTACATTGCATACATATATATATATATATATATATATATATATATGTGTGTGTGTGTGTGTGTGTGTGTGTGTGTGTGTGTATATATATATATATATATATATAGATTATATATATATATATATATATATATATATATATATATATATAAGTTATACTTTTGTCATCACAGGCACATAAACGTCTTACAAATATAAACTAAAGTGCGCATCAAGGTTCTTTCCTATATCAGTAAATGTAAATGAAACCTTCTAATTAAGATTTTCTTCTCTGATACAAGCAATTGGATGTGGAGAACTGCTAATGTGTTTTACCAAGCAAAAAGTCTTAATACTTGCTCATGTACTGCTGATGCATGTGCACATCACTGTTTAGGTACTAACACCATGTGCACCTTCCCACATGTCAAGCAGATGGAGTGATTCAGAAATGATAATGAGCTTAGACCTAACTAATACATTCAATATGCCCAAAGGGGTTAATCTACATGATATAGGCAGAACCTGGGGCTATAGAACTTCCATTGTACAAGGGAAGACTGCCTGGTTTCCCAAGTTCCACCGAACAACACTGTTCCTGACTGTACAATTGTTGGATTTGCATTACTTTTTGGATAACTGTCTGAAATTTTTCAAGGTATGTAATATTCTTTACAAGTACTGTTTACAGTTTTTTACATTGTGAATGCTTTTAGTTGCAAGGGCTATTGTCTGATTCTGCAAAGCTATGTTGTTATCCTTTACTTCTTTTGTTTGGGTTTCTGGCAACATTCTGCTTATGTTCTGCCTGCTTAGTAGTTGTATATTTGGGTCTATATCACCAAATAAAAAAGACTGGTGATCGAACAGCATTTACATCAGAAATGTCATTCATCTAGATGTTTATTGTGAGATTACAGTACAGTAAGGATCAGAAAATTTGCCCTTTCCTCACTGTAGTGCGATCAATTGGTATATATAATTAGCGGGGGGTCCAGCCCCCCAAAAGAGCGACTTTGATAACTGGCATTTTTGATGCAAATGCCGTTCGATCTCTGGTCTTTTTGACATCGTGACATAGACCCATATATTTGACAAGAGTGCGATGTTCCTGACATTGGTGTTTGCTCTATTCATTAGTCATTATTATTCATACATTATATCCATGAGGTGGACTTATGGGAACAGGTCTTGCATTGATATTCTTCAGAAATGTTTACATTTTAAACAGTGATGCCTAAATAATGAGTAGATTTTCCTCAGTATTAAATCAGCCTGTAATCCCTCACTAGCTGTTGTGTTGCTTTTACCTGATGTACATTTTCCCACCACAACAGGGATACGGCATGAAAAGCAAAAACAAATAAGAAGTTGTATGACCCATGGATACCACCATTCGCCAATGTTGAGAATGGGGTTTTAGTCTAGGCCCTCATTCTCCATGGGTCACAACTCCTAGATCTTCATTTAGCTGGGAAGCCCTTTCATGACCATGTCTGGCAGCAGTTGGTTGATGATGTGAATACTGGGGGCAGCCAGGGCCATGACTACAAGAGTGTCTGACAGAGGGCCAGTGACATGGCAGAGTCAGGGGAGAGTGGGGCAGGGCCTTCTACTGAATCAGCACTAAGAGATGGAGGAGTTATTGTTGACTGTAAGGTATCCAGGCAACTCAAGGCAGCTCAGCAGAGTTACACAGTGCTGTTATGGATGTTGGGACAGAGGTGTTGTACAATGAGACAGTTTCAGCTAGTGATGCCCCAGGTATGCCAATCAAATATATTTATAAAATATTCAAAGTTTAAGGTTTCTCTTAAGTTGCTTTAAGTCTTATGCTTATAATTTCTCTGTCAACTGCAATTTGTTTGTCTAGGGACATCTGGCATTGTGGTACAATGACTACCTGCACATGGTATGGGTATGCCTTTCTTGTCTTTGGTATTCATATCTATCTATCTATCTATCTATCTATCTATCTATCTATCTATCTATCTATCTATGTGTGTGTGTATAGATAGATAGATGATATATATATATATATATATATATATATATATATATATATATATTTATATACATATATATCTATTTATTAATGGAAAGGCTATTGACATTTGCATGAGTCGTTGCTTTATTCAGGTCTAATTAATATATTTTAATCATTTATTTGTATTTCTTCTAATTTTCTGTTTTCTTGGTGCATACCCAGGTGAGGGTAGCACCAGCACTGTGAAGCTCCAACAGCCTGATTTTGGAGGATTGGTAGTTACCGATGAGGATGGCGGTGATGAACAGGCACAATCTGTTGTTGCAAAGGGTATGTCTGACATGGATTTTGTGGCTCCCATATCCCTTCCTCACAGTTTGGACACAGTAATTATGCCTGTGAATACCTATGGCAGAGATCCATCTAAGAGTGGACAGGTTGAGTGGGACACAGTTTACCAGGGTAAAATGGTTACCCCAGCTGCAGAGCTGATGGATTCTTCCCATAGCCTTTGTGAAGATGAAGTATCACAAATGGGTATTGATACAGCTGGTCAGAGAAGGAAAACTTACCTCCCTTCCCCTGATGTTAATGTCAGTGCCACCCAACCTATATACAGTGATGTGGAGGCAGAGGCAATCAATAATTATAATAATAACACTGTGAAATAAATACTGCATGTGCAATACCATGAGAAACATAACTAGCAAGGTAATAATGTAGTTAAACATGGAAAGCCCAGCAATAAAACTTTTAAAATGTGTGAACTCTGCTTTACTGGTATATCTGTATATTCATCAAGTACAAACTCTGGTGCAATATCCTTGTGATATCAGTCCTGTCCTGTACACTCTGCCATTCACTCTCTTAAATACTTTCATTAACAAAAAACGGTCTGTGATTTCATTTAAAACAACATCACATCACATCACACACATGGCCATCAAAATTATTCTAACATAAAACATGTCATTTGGATTATTTGTGAAACAACTGGCATACACCCCTGCCAAAAACCATGAAAGACTGCAGAGAAATTGCACTTCTTTTTCTATGGAAAAAACTAAAAAAAATAATTATGCATATGCTAAAACTTTCTCATCTACTGCACAAATAAAGTTTGCTTCAGCATGTCAGTTAACATTAAAGATATTAAAACAATTAATGCAATGATAAAGTTTCCAATAGTAGGCCATCATTTCCTCAAAGTATTCCTCCAGTGAGGAGCGACATATGGTACAATAGTTTTAAGGTTTTCAGAATAGGTATATCTCCAGTCATGTACACATTTGCAGTCATCAGCTTATAATCTTGAAATATCAGATACTCTGTGGTGTTAATATTTAATACAGAGTTCAGAAATTCATATTCCATTTTGTCAAGGGTTTGATTCCAAGGTGCCACCAATGACACTTTATTATTTTTATGAGAAACACGTGCATCCTATAATACTGAAACAAAACACATACAAGGACAATGCAGAGGAGCAACTATATCATGCAGGTGATTATATATTTGTGATTTAGAGAGTTAATGTTATGAATGATGTAAACCATCCCAGAGCACATGCCCAAAGGTGGGACAATATAATTTGAAATGTGACTGACATATCAACAGTAAGCCAGATAAGCTGGAGACATTGTGTAGCATGTACATATAGTAATCAATTCACATGCCCAGCCCAAGTGTTACTGCCATGTTTCTGACCTAAGCTAGACATAAAAAAAAAAAAAAAAAAATATATATATATATATATATATATATATATATATATATATATATATATAGTTAATCCTAGCCCATTTTTGTGCCTTTTCTTTCACAAATCATTACATCATGGTGGCTGTCATTGCACGCAGGCTGATGCACAAAAGATCTGAATTGTACGATAATTCCCTACCATTTTTCCTGAGATCTTTCAAGAGATAAAAGAAATATGAATTCAGAAATAGAAATGCTTTAATAGCAAACAAACAAACAAAGCTTTCAGGTTTGAACTTTCTTCCATATTTAAACAATAGAACAATTCCTTTAAATTTATACTAATTTGAATTAAAACACATGACACAGCCAATCAATGATTACACTTAATTAATTTCATATTAAAATATACACAAAATATTTAAAAAAAATACCAGCAATTTTCAAGATATTCAAAAAACACCAGCAATTATCAAGATAACCCCAAGTGGGTTATGTGTGCTAAAGATGCCATCTTATGCAAATACATATACCAAACTGTTAAAAAGGTGGCAGTAATTAAATTTGAGGCTGAGCGCTGATTACATGGCACTCATGAATGAGTTTTTTTACTGACAGTGAAACTAAACTATCAGATGAAATAATTAAACTGGAGAATGATCTTGTTATCATGCCAGCATTTGAAAATAATATGCATATTTTTCAACAAATGCTTGATAGACTAGTAACTTTAGACAAAAGAATGGAAGTTGCCAAACAACAAAAGTTACAAAGAGACATAAATGATTTTAACCTTGGTCATATTTTTTATTGCCAAGAGGTAACACCAAAGAACACAAACAATTAATTAAAAAAGGAAATATGTATGAGCTAAACGCGTTCAGCAATGACAAAATACAAACAACCAATTGGAATAGCTCAAATCTCAAAAGAGCCAATAATATTGGAGATGATGTATAGCTATACAGAAAAACTCTAATGTAACTTCTATTTCTTCTACCTCCTCTGGTTCAGTTGTTTTGGAAGCTACTACAAAAGAGAAGTTGACCAACCAGCAGCTATATATGGAATTTTATCCAATCCGAATCATAGTTCTGGATCCATCCCATTACAAATTAATGAAGCCTCTACCCAGGAGAATATAAATTCCTGTACTTCATGAACTAGTGAGTTTTTTTGCAAACAATTAATACCAATAAACATCAAACTACCAGAAAAGGTAAATGTTCTCCAATGGTCACAATCTTAGGGGAGATCACAACAACAGACAAATACACCAGGAAGCAAGAGGAAGAATGATAGTCCAGTAGTACACAGCAAACAGGTATGGAAAAAGTAACTTTTTTACGCTCTAATACTGTACTAAATTTGTCAAATTACCAACTGACAAATGCTGATATCTCCTTAATGAATAAGGAGCTGCAGTTCATACTTGCTACAACAGATTTGATTGTGGAAGCAATAACTGATTTGAACATTTTTGTGAGAAATGTTAGTTTGAAGTTATTTTTTAAAATTGCAGTGTATGAATGTACTGAAATGTGTAAAAGGTCTAGCACCTTTATGCCTAATTATTGTCTGATTTTAAATGCGTTTTTGACACTATGCAAACAAGATTTGAGAATTTTATGTAATGTTGAAAAGAGGAAAACTAGGAGAGAATTTAACATTTCTAATGTAGAATATATAAAGCGCTTAGTGGCTTATGCCAGAATTCAGACATAGCGATAAAACAAGCAGATAAAGGGGGTGCTATAGTACTATATGATAGGGTTGATTATATGAATGCTATGTATGATTTTTTTATCTGATGACAATGCATTTAAATGGATTACTAGTTTGGATATTAAAAGTGTATCCATGATGTAGATATGTCTATTTATGATATGGAATTGTGACACCCATGCCCTGGCCCAGCAATCAAGGAGCCTCAATCCTCACCACTAACACCAGAGAGGGCATCTCATATATGAGGAAAGGATAACAAATACACACAGTAAAGTGCAATTTCCCTTAAGAGCACACAGAGATCACAGTCAGTCTGGGGCTGATTGCTCCCTTGCTCTCCAGGTCACCAATAAAACTCCCCACTGGCACAGCTATAGGGTCCAGATTTCAGCCAGCTGGGCAAGTTAAAATCTCCAGCACCCTCTCTGTCCAACCAATGCTTTGTGTCCCTGCCCCTTAGCTGACACACACACACTTAGAGATAAGAGTTTATACAACCACACAGACACTTCTGGGGAAGGCTGGCACAGGTTCTCCAGCTGTGTCCCTTTCACCCAGACTATACAGTAGTAATTACTGCCACCACCCAGCTAATATTTATCAGCTACTCCAAGGCCCTTAAAAGGGTGTCCAGTTATTACTGTGCAATTTTATTACCCAGTTGGTAGTATAACTAAACAGTCAAGGCTCAAGGCTTATTAGAGTGACTTGGTACAGGATCCTTATATACATGCAATGTACTCTTAGAGCTCAAATTATCACTACACAAAACAAGCCACATTTGAAAAGTTTTAAAATATTTAATAATAAATAATTAAAACCACAAGACAATACTTTCTACTACACAGTGCTAGACAAGAGTTCAGAGATCACACAGAAATACTTAAAATAATTCAATAGTGCAATTTTGACATCACAGGAACACACTTAGTCTAATCTTTCTTGTTCCTAGCTATTTCTAAAAGAAAACACAAGTCTAAGATAAATTACATATGAGCAAGACAGTGCTATGAGTTGGATGATCAAGACAAAAATGATTAATGCTTTCTGATTCTCTCTGTTTAAATTGAAATTGCAGTTCTGATAAACATTACATCATTCTTCACCCTTCCTGAGGATCCCAGGCCAACAGAAACTGCATCTACATTATTTTACACCTAGGCAGAAACCAGAGCAATAAAGAACATTTATGCTTGCAAATTCGGTCATTAACTTTAGCCTTAAAAAAATAGGCAGGAAGCCTTCATCTACCCCAGCTGGAGCCAAATTGTAAACATCAAAGACAGTCATGAAATAATTTTAACTTCAAAGGACAGACAGGAAATACTTGACTTAGCTTTCTTTACAGCAGAGGGCAATGTTGCTACATTGTTTTAAGTTCAACATTTCAAAATATTTTCTTTCAATTAAGAAAACAAGTCTGTAATTCAACATTCATATTTACAAATAACAGAATTATGTACCAAATTCTATCTGGCTAGGCTGGCAGCCTTCACAGCAACTACAAGAGGGTATTGATTTATATTTATTTATTTTTTATGGTTCCAAGCCCTGTGACTTTCATGATATATGGTATTCTGAAAGTACATAAATCTGTAACCAACCCACCAATGAGGCCTATAGTCTCCTTGAAAGGCTGGATTACAGAACCATTATTTTTATATGTACAAAAAATTAGTAAATATTTACCTCATTGCATGAGTTATATAAAAGACACTGGTGGCTTTTTAACTAAGTTATACACCTGGTATAGAAGTAATAAAGAAGATGATTATTTATTGGTAACTTTAGATATAAATTCACTATTCACAGTTATTCCTAATGAATATGGTATTAATGCAATACGGGATTTTTTATGTACTAATATTGCAATGTTGGGTAGAAAAATAGAAAACATATGTGAACTAATTGAAATAGTGTTGACCAAGATATTTTTATGTTTAATGGTGAGTCCTTTTTACAAGTTTCCAGTGTTGCAATGGGTACACCAATGGCTAATACCTATGCAAATTTGGTAATCAATGAGATAATGAATTCATATATAATTGTAGTAATCCATTTAAGAATAATGTGTTATTGTAGCTACACTTTGTTGCTGACTGTTTTTGTAGTATGGAAGGGTGGTGAGCAGTTGTTATTGCACTTTATTGAGTATCTGAATACATCTACTGAGTTTCTAAAATTTAAAATGAATCATTCTAGTAATACTATAGTATATTTAGACATAAAAATTAATAAATCTTCGTGTTTGTTAAAAAACTAGTATGTATAAAAAAGAACACAAGTAAGCAGATACACTCATATGAGAAGTATGCCTGCCCCCTACATTTTTAAAGGTATATTGAAAGCACAATTATTCAGAGTGAGTAAATTAAATACAGAAGATGATATTTGTAAGGAACAACTAATAGAAATGGCCCAAGAATTTAGAGATAGGGGCTATAATCAGAAACTGATACAGGAAAGCATGGAATATGTGATAAATAACAGAATGCAGATAGCACACCCTTATTTTTCTGACCAAAGTAGTGATACAATTGTTTCAAGTTCACATAGCTTGTCGGATATGCAATACATCACCACATTTAATCTTAGAACTAAAGTAGTAGTGAATATCATTAAGAAAAAAATGGAGAATATTGATGGCCATGCAAGAATTAGTTAATATAGTAGGCATCAAACCAAAGTTTGCATACAGGAACTGTGTGAATTTGAGAAGGAAATTATGTTATAAGCATTTTAGAACTGTGAATACAAGAGTAGATGTGGTAAAATATGGTACGTTTCCATGTTATAATTGCACCTATTGTAGAAATATAAGTGAAAATGCACATTTTATGCATCCCACTACTAAAAAACCATGCCACATTAGGTTGTTGTGGTGGTGCAAACACCAGCAACAGATACAACAAGAAATTCTGGGCCACAACCTGTCACTTTGGGCTCCACAGCAGCTGCACTATTTGTACCACCTGTGTCAGGTAGCTCTGACCTGGGGGCTGATGCACTGGTACGACCTGGAGTAGTAGTAATGGAGGTGGAGGGGAGACATTTTGTCACCCATGAAGAGTTGACAAGGCTGGTGGCAGAGATCATGAGGTGTGGCTTTGGTGCTTGCATTGGCCATATGGAAAGGAACTTGCAGTGAATTGCCAATTTGCTGCTCCAGCCGGCCCTGCCCTAGGTGTCCACAACAGGAGACAGTAGTGACAGTTCTGAGTTTGAGGAGAAGATTGCCATGGAATTCATGCTGGACAGAGACACATCTAAGAAGTTGCATATCTAGCCACAATCATGGTGTTCCCCGCACTCCTGTGCCCATCACTATACTTATATGTTACGTATGTCCTATTGTTCTGTGCCTGCTAATTAATCTAATATACATACCTGCCCTTGTCATTCCTAAATACCATCCATAATATTCATCTCCATAAAAAGAATAAAAAGGGCATCTGTCTCATAAAAAAGTTACACCCTGTACATAGCTCTCCACTTCACATATTTGTGTGCATTACATACTTCATTTTGTCTAACAGGTCAAAAGATTATTGTCATACATCATTTATGATGTGATTATCAACATTTCCCAAATTGCACAAATGCAATGTTAGCTTGTGAAAAAGTGGATAGCTATTACCCTCTGTTACCACAGACCTGCTCATACCTTAATTATTCCCTAGGGTCTTTCCCTCCGCTTACTCCCGATTTTCATCCCTGTCCTATCAAACCCATTTCACACCTTTAATCTGGTCAAAAAATAGATTCACACACCACACACATTCCCAGAAATTTCCAATAAACACAGATTTCAATCTCTGTCTCAAAACTTGTATGACACTTGGCATTGAACAGTACGGTTAGCCAGCCTTATGTAACAGTAACTGTCGCTTCATGTCCTGTGGCAAAAGTGGTCAGATTTTTCCCTTTGGCAACATTCATATGGTGCTCATCCTGCCACTATGCTTATCTCTGCTGCACAGCAAAAAGCAATGATGATATCATTACGAGGGGACAGTCATTATTAAAAGTATGACAGGCTTGAGGGTTGAATGCTCTCATGGTGAGATTTGTGAATTATCACTACAGTATGTATGTTCCAATGTCTGCTTCACGAAGGGAAGTGTCCATTCCTCCATACATTTGTCATGTTGCCTTCAACTGTGTGATTTCAGATAATTAGATATAATTTTTCTGTGCTGTCAGCAGCTACTACACAGGTCTACAGTATGTTGAGTGAATTAGGAGGTATTCAAATCCAGCAGTGTGCACAATTTTTTTAAATTCTTTGCACATATACAATCTTAACTGGTGAAGAAGTGGATAGATATGGTAATATCCTGCTGCTATCTCTCTCGGTCATTAATTACTCCCCCAGTGTCCTATCCTCTGCTTGCTCCCCATTTTTACCACTGTCCTAACAATCACATTTCACATTTAATCTGACCAAAAATAGATTCACACATCACACACACATGGCCAGAAATGGCTGATAAACAGAAATTTTTATTTCTGTACCCACAATAGGCACAAAGCTTGGCATCGAGCAGAAGACCCTACTGCTAGTTCTTGTTTTATGACAAAAACTCAAAATGTAATTATGCATGTGCACATACTTTGTCAGTAGTCACACAACTGAACTTGGCAGCTGTCAACTTTGGTAACAGATTCTGGCAGACTGAAATAAAGTAAATGGCCTTTGAGAAATATATGTTTTAATGGCTTACTGTATTCCTGAAATTAGGAGTCTATTGTAAAGCAATCTGTGCACTGCTGTACATAATTGAGTTAGGCAGTCTCTCACATTTCCTTCCCAATGTGTTCTATTGAACTACAACCACTGCAAGTACAAGCATATATGCAGACTAGTATTAATAAGAGCAGCGTATATCTTTAGCATCTGCACCTTATAATTACCTTACACATTGTATATATATATATATATATATATATATATATACATATCATGGAGAGTGGTTACTAATGCACACATACACAGGAATTACACATAATACATATATATATATATATATATATATATATATATATATATATATATATATATATATATATACACACACACACACACACACACACACACACACACACACACACACACACACACACATATATATATATATATATATATATATATATATATATATATATATATATAAAAAACATGATACAATGATACATAATGTGAAGTAACACATATCACCACCAACACATGGACATAAATAAATAAAAAAATAAAATAAATTACTCATTACATAAATTAATACATTAAGGAAGCAACTAATATAGGATCTAGTATTATATGTATAATATGCACAGCAGTTTAATGTACTCCCAATGGGATGTTTGAGCTATTTCTACTGTATGTTGTGAATTGTGATCAACACATTGACAGTGCCTGTTTGACAAACCACTTCAGCCATATTCAGATAGATGTGTACTCATCCCTTCAACTATGTATTTTCAGGGACTCGAACTAGAACATCTATTGTGATGTAATGTGCCCCTAGTATGACTCTGTCAGAAAACAGTGACTGGCAGGACTGGTTTGCTCATCAGATGTGATATGGATAGTTCAACATAATGATAACATATACATGGGTACAGGGTTTTGATAGCTTACACCCTCTTACAGGGAAATCATATGACTTGCAACACACTGCTCATGTTATCCCTTCAAGAATGTGCATTCTGACAACTGTAAAATGACTTCTTCAATGCCATCAGGTCTGGAGAATATGGACTTAGGCAGGTTTTTGATTTTGTTCTTTTTACCTAGTATGAGCGTGTATGAATATAGTAAGAGACAGGGCTGCTTTACTAATCAGATGTGATGAGGATAATTCAATATAATGGTTACTTTTGCAGAGTGGAGGATTTTATTGTACTCCCTTTTAAAGGAACCAATGTGCATTCAAACACCCTTTTCGGATTATCCCTTCAAATGTCCGCTTCCTAACAAGTGTGTTATGACTTCTTCTGTGGCATCAGCAGTTAATATACAGGTATGAAGAAAGTAGAGCAAAATAGGCAGGTGTTTAAATCTGCCAATGTATTCCTAGTATGAGTGTGTAAGAAAATAGCAACAGGCAGAATTGTCTTTACCAAGAGATGTGATAGCTACCATTTTACCCAGGGATAAATTTAACAAAGGTAATGAGTTTTGATCCTCCAAGTGTTGCTCTCCCTTTTAAAGGAGTCCAAATGCATTCAAACACCTGCTCAAGATATACCTTCTGATGTGTGATTTATGTCCAGCATGATATGACTTCTTCTGCAGTGTCAGCAGTTACCCTTATGCATCCTAAGACAATGCTCATGTTATCCCTTCAACTGTGTGTCATCTGAGAACTGTATCATGATTTCTTCTGTGGCATGTGCAGCTACTCTACAGGTCTAAGGACTGTGAGTTACATATGCCATGTTTCCTTCAAGCAAAGTCTACCTTGTATAAGTATATGAAAAATACAGGAAATTGTTGACATGCTGAAATGACTTACTCAACAGATATGATGTGTGATACATTATTTTTGGGATAGGTGGGTGATTTTGATCCCTTCAGTGCAGTGATTTCTTATAGGCATGCCCAGTTTAACCACATATGCTTTGCATCTTCCATTGCATGACTGTTAGCAGAAAGCAACATCAGTAATCAATGATAGGGGAATATTAACTGTTATTTCTCATCTTGTGGCAAAAACTGCTGAGAATTTGCCTTTGAATGTTTAACTCTGCTGACTGCTATACAATAAATATTGAAGACAATGCAAGAATGACTACAACAATGTTATAGGCACACTAACAAATTTATCATCGGATCTTTCAAGCTTTCAGACTTCACTATAACCTTGATATAATATTGCAAAATTCTGTGAGGTATGTCAATTGTTGTGGTCTGGCAATTACTGTTGTGTTGGACAATGCTCAATTCACTTGTCATTTTCCAATAATGTTGTCACACATGTTTTAGATGTGTATTTTCTTAATAGTATTGTTAACAGTTTTTGTGTGGCAGCATTAGCTAATACAAGTTATGTGACTGTGACCCAGGTTGACAGGCTTTTCATTACCATCTGATATATACAGCTTAATGTATAGGTGCATTGTGAATTATTCGCCTTGGATATAAACCGTTCATAGGTGTTGTCAAACTCACTTTTAACTATTTCCATATTTGTTCACAGAGATATTTTCTGAAGAAATTATTGCATATGACTATTTTCCAGAGTTCCATCAGAGTACAGCTTTAATGACATGTCCAGTGTTTCCCATGTACCTATATCTCACATGTTCTGATTTGAACAGCTGTCCCAGTTTATGCATTATGACAAATTATTTGCTGTCCCACCTGATGTTTGTGTTTTTGTGACATATCCTTGAGGATAGCATTCAGTAATGATTTATATTTTCTGTGTCGCTCCTTCTAACCTTCACAGCATGCATGCTACCCAAACAACTGTTATTGTAGCCACTTTCTTATCTTGTAGGTATAGTAGTATGTAAATGTATGTATATGTCCACACATTTATCCGTTATTCCTGGATTAGGAGCTTGACAGATGTGACTGTGGAGTTCAAAAACTCTCATATGCGTTTATTTTCCATCATTGGTTTTCTCCACCTGAACAGTTAATGAATGTTTGCCAGTGAGAGTGCCAGTGACAGTAATATTCAACATGCCCATGAATACACTCATTGCAATGTACAACAATATCAACCCTCATTGTTGGATTATGTTTAGGCTTTCCTTACTCATGTCTTTCTGATTAACCTGTCGGATATTGTGAAGTGTGCTCGGACTCACTTCTGAATCTCTGGTTTATTGCACACACTCCTCTGTTTACATTGTGCAAACACATAGGCCAGGCACTTCTGTACCTCACTGTGGCTGTGAGCTTCTGCTATGGGCACAAGGGGAGGCTGCTCATCATACTGTGTGCCTTGACTTCTTGCATATTGATTAGCCTGTCTGTGCTAATGTGAATGATCATATTAGCTTCAGAGTGATGTGCATATGCTGTGAATAAACCCCCAGGATAACACAGCAATGAAAATAACTTAATAAGTAGCAAACTTCTCTTTCACACTTTAAATTGTCAGAAAGTTGTGGGTCCTATTCCTGACCCACACATGCTTGTATTCATTTTCCATTATTGATACTACATGCACTATAAGGGGGTGCTGCAATCCTGAGTATGCCATCTTTCAGATGAGTTGTTAAACTATGGAACACTCTGCATGTGCTGGTGGTAATTCTGGTGGTAGCTCTGGTGGTTATAAAAGATCTCATAACAGTTATCAAGAATAGTTGGGATTTCTTTATTTGTATATAGATATACAACTCCTTTATACACACATGTTATTATATATAAATGTATACAAGGTGCATAGATTTATACAAGTCAAATTATTTCTTAAACTTCCCACTCCTCTTCACATAATCACTTTGTAATCTTTGATACATCTGCATATACCCATACTTTACTTTTTACATCTGCATGTGTCCACACCTTATTTGTTACATCATCCGTATTTACCCAGAGACATTTATCTGTACCCACACTTCATTTCTTACATCTGTTGTGTGCCCACACCTTATTTGTTACATCATTTGCATGTACACACACCTCATTATAACATGTGGATGTGCTCACATCTTATTTGCTACATCATGTGCATGTACCCATGCCTCATTATAATATCTGCATGTACCCACAACTTATTTGTTACATCATATGCATGTATCCACTCCTTATTTGATACATCTGGACATTGTTATATCTTATTAATTACATCTTCATGTACCTGATGCTTATCTGTGGCATTGACTGTATATACCCACTCCTTTTATCTTACACCATTTGTATGTACCCAGACCTTATTTGTTGAAACATGTACCCACTCCACACCACACACCTTACATCTGTTTGTTTCCAGATCTTTTTGTTACATCTGCATGTAACCACACCTTATTTGTTAATCCATCTACATGTACCCACTCTTTACTATACAATACATGTTGACATCTCCCCATCCATTATATTCTGTATGATCATGACCACAAACCCACCTGCTTTATTACTTAATTTACATCATCTGTCACTATAACCATGCAGTGTACAATTTATATAAACATTCAGAATATCATAAACTACCACACTTCCAATATTTCTTCCCATTTCATCTTAACCCTTCTGCAATTCAGCAGAGCATGTTTAGCAGTTTCCACTGTTTAAATGGATGGCATAGTCTCTCATTTATTACCTTCTATACCATCACTGCCTTTACTGGCAAGTTGCTTATTATTCCAAAGCTCTGCGAAACATCTTGTCAATGAAATTATTTTCTCAGCTTTTTGGATTATTGCTTTATAGCATCTCTAATTTGTAACAAACAAAAACGGCTGCCAGGTAAAACCCAGTATATAAAAAATATATATCTGTAAAGACCCCAACAATATACTGGGTACCACACAATAACATCTTTATGTATCCCTTAAATAATATTAATTTCACCCAGCATTTACCATACTAATAAGACAAACTCTTTGAAGTTATACTTTCTTTTTCATACTTAACAATTTTCAAAATCTAAACTAGATAGGATGAGCACAAATGCACACCAGAGTTGATCAAACCCAGACCACTATTACTTGTTTTATTAAATAAAAACATCTTTTAACTGGGTTCAATTTTGAGACCCATACAAATGAAAATACTTTCTGTAATAATACATTTTTCACATAGCACATAGAGTCTGCTCACATAACATGCACTGCCTAATAACACAGCATGTATCAGAAATACTTTTTCCTGGAATGACAGTTTGAATTACTTCCAAAATTAAACTGTGGTATCAAATTCAACAATATTTGCGGTTGCATCATAACTTTTTTCTTACCAAATTTTATTCCTAATATCATAACCTTTGTCCTGGAAGTATAAATACCCCATACATTGCATTTTTTCTTTATGCAAAAACAATATATATATATATATATATATATATATATATATATATATATATATATATATATATATATACACACTTCTTTTATCAATTCTAATATCTATTTTTATTACTATTAGTTATCAGTAGTATATCTATGTATAGCATAATCAATGCCAAATGTATTAAAGAAATATACTACATACTGAACAGCTTTGCTAATTCTACTGCTATCATGTTATATTTAGTTAAATACCCACAAACTAAATATTTTCACATTTGCTACCTGATATACAGACATGAAACATTTTACAATTTTCCTGCTCATGTCATGCTTCTCAGCCTCTTAGAGCAAGAAATCTGGACAAAGCCATAAATAAAGAAGGGGAGGCAAAGGCCAAAAATAGGTACAATTTTTAAATATTGTTCTTACAAACTTAGAAAGTAGATAGAAGAACATGTTTTGCATTAGCATGAATTTTCTAAAGGGTATTAAGTCTGAAATTCAAATGTGTGTCATTATTTTCTGACTTAAATCTTCAATGATTAGCCAATGATTTGCTAGAAAACCACAATTTTATGAAAAGTGGACCAAAAATAATAGGCAAAATTCTGGACATTCTGTAAAAATATGTACAGTTGAGAGGTATGTTACCATATAATATATATATCCCATAACTGTCCTGCCCAATGCCATTGGATGCCATTGATGCATCACATACCACTAAACTCAGTTCATTCTCCTCATACAATATGATATCCACAAGTCCATCTATAATCACCTCATATTCATTACACTGTCTTCCTTTAACACCACACCTACCCTCAATCATGACCTCTACTTTTACTTTTTGTGGGGGTGGTCTTCTTTATTAGTTTATTGACTACCTTATTTAAGATTATGGCTCTCAAATTGCTCAAACATTCATTATCATCTTTTTCAATATCATTCTGATAACACTTTCATACAATAGTTCTGCTTTAATTGTTTCAATTTCACTCATTTAATTTTTGTTCCTCTTCCATTTCATTGTAAATTATATTCTCCATTCCACCCAATCCTGCCACTGATTCCTGCCACTGATTTTCATTTACAGTTTTTAAAATAGTCAGCAGTGGTTGATAAGTTGTATCTTTCTCTAACATTTTATTCTCCTCCAAATTTACTTTTGTAATATGTACTCTGGGTCCACTTCTTTAACTCAAAATACTGAAATCTCGAATTTTAGGATTTTGAGTCCAGAATGTTGAAAGTGCAGTTTTTCAAAACTGCATTATTTTGAATCTTGGTTTATCGAACCTGTGGCGGATTTACATTGGTGCTTTATTTAGTGAGTGCTGTCACTTTAAGGGTTGTCTGGTGTGGCAGGTGATGTTCGTGTCTTTATGGAGACTCAGGCAGGGGTTTAAATTTAAGGGGTTTAGTGTTAATGTGTTAATATTTAGTTGTTGTGGAGAGATGTACAAGTAGGTTGGGGGAGGTGGGTGAGAGTGTATGTGCATGAGTGTGAATCTGGTGATTCTTGTACATGTGTACTGTGTGTTTGTGTGTGTTATTAGTGAATTTATATATGACTGCCTGCAGTGGGAGTGTAGGGTTATAGTCAGGGAAGGTGTGTGTTCCTTTTTGATTTGGTTAGTGCAACCTCGTAGATTGTATACATAAGTAGGGGGATGTGGGGTGCAGGGGCTTGCTCCTCTGCATAAACCTATGGTGTTATCGGTTTTGTTTTTGTAGTGTTTGTGTTGTTTTTGGGGGAGGGTTGTGTATATCTGTGTGTTTTTTAGTTTTGATGTTGTGAGTGTTTGTGATTGTGGTGTTTTATTATGTTGACGGTTCAATATTCTGGACTCAAAATGCTGAAATTTGAGATTTCAGTATTTTGTGTTAAAGAAGAGGACTCGTGTACTCCATATCAGTCTTTTGTTCATATATGGATGCATTTTATTTCTTTTATTACCTTCTTTATTTTTCTTGCCCGAAACATTTTCTATATTTTCCTTCTTTGTAGATCTTTTTTATAATTTCTTCTATCGTGGCTAAAAAAGGAGACATCTCTTCCTTTTTACCTTATAAAATATTGTTACTTAACTAGCAGTACCCTTAATCTTTTTTGACTCTTTTTATAGGTTTTATGATCTTTCTTTCAATATTCTGGATCCTGTCTGTATTACAGTTCATCAAAGTTGTTCACAGCAGTCTTTCAATATTTCCTTTATAATTTAAAATAACTTGATTTTCTGCATTCAAGCCCACATTTAGAAAAGCTAATAATATATCTAATTTTCACTCCATGTGGACCGAAATGTAACATTATTTGATGGTTGTTTGACAATGAAGCTAACTCATCTTTCACCAGATCTGCCTCCAGCAAATAACACAATATTCTTTCATTCCCTATACCTTTTACTTTTGTACATTCTTGCTTACTGAAACCAACTGAAATGGCTAGACGATCAAAAAATGTAGCAAACTTACATCTCCATTTTACTGCCTATAAGGTCTCAAAAATAACATAATCAAATTCTGTTTTAATAATACCTTGTATATACATAAAATTCATTCTCTGAGTTAAAATTCCCATTCTTCAACATTTCTTTACTCTTTACAATATCTTGCATAACTAATTTATTTCTTTTTAAGAGTACAGTTGAAGTTCACCTGTCTTTTCTATATGCATTTTAATGCCACATACAGCAAAAAATCTTAATACAAAGTCTTCAATTTCTTCTGCATTGGTATTACCATAGATCACAACTAACATCGCATAATAATCATACATGCTACATAAATAACCACTAAAATCCTCCTGCATGTACAACACTGGTAACCATAAAAATCAAAAATTACACAACTCAGTATCCAAATAACATTCCACTATTTTATTCAATGGTTAAGCTTTTTCATTCTTTCAAACTGTAACTTCATCAGAAAAATTAACATGCAGCTTTCTACTGCTTAATATATATATATATATATATATATATATATATATATATATATATATATATATATATATGTATATATAGATTCCCTATATAATATCGAATTTTAGTATTTTGAGAGGTCGAAAGTGCAATTTTGCAAAACTGTATAATATCGAATAAGGAAATGTTGAATCCGCCATTGTGTTGTTACATTTGTAACATGTTTTGCAGTTTGTGGATTTAGCTGGGGATTCAGGTAAGTGGTGCTCTTATAAGGGTATTGGGTAGGGATTTTAGTGTGTGTGAGTGTGTGCAGTGGTGAGTTTCATGTGTTTGTGTGTTTGTGTGTTTAGTGCAACCTGGGAATTAGTATATATAAGTAGCGGGGGTGTAGGGGGCAGGTAGGGTACGTGCATTTTTTTGTTATGTTGTGCTTGTGTGTGTTGTTTTGTTTGCTGTAGTGTCATTAGGTAGGTGTATGTGTGCTTGTTTGTGTGGTGGTGTGTGTATGTGAATGATTGCGATTTTGAATTTCACGGTTCTGGGTGTCGGTTTTTTGGGCTTTCAGCTTTATAGTCTCGAGATACTAAAATTCAGTATTTTAGTATTTCGAGATTATAAAGTGAATCCATATATATGCATATATATATATATATATATATATATATATATATATATAAAATATAGTTTATTATCATAATCTTGAAGCGGACTTGGTCGAATGATTGTCTCATTGACCCATGTCCACGAAAACTGAGAGTCTTTAACTTCAGTAATGTTGAACTACTAATCAAATGCGATTTTGGGTGGAGCATTAACATGGGTCGAGATACGGGTGAGATTTGTACGTTGACAATATCGGAGTTCTACCATGTCACAGTTTGACCTCTGGACTTCAACCGAATCCACTTCAAGATTATGATAGTAAATAAATATATATATATATATATATATATATATATATATATCTATATATATATATATATATATATATATATATATATATATATATATATATATATATATATATATATATATATATATATATATATATATATATATATATATATATATATATGTATATATATATATATATATATATATATATATATATATGTATATATATATATATATATATATATTAAATAAATACATACAGATTGGGGTTGGGAGGGTGGCCTAATGGTTAAGGTGTTTGCCTTACAAACACAAGGCGCAGGGTTCGAGTCTCACAAGGGATAATTGACTAGGCTTAAAATGGCTCACAAGGGCAGTTAGCTTAGTACTAATCTATGAACCTATGAACCTATATATATATATATATATATATATATATATATATATATATATATATATATATATATATATATATATATATAATCTATATGGGTCTACTACACATGATTGAAATTTCATATGACTAAAATTCATTTGACTGAGACCAGAACATCAAAAGTTCAAAACGCTGAAAACTCATAGCACTGACACAGTAAAGTAAAAGGTATATGCCCTTTTCCCCACAGAAGTGCGATCCTGGAGTTGCTATATATAAATATATATATATATATATATATATATATATATATATATATATATATATATATATCTGTAGTTGGCGGGGTGGGGGGGCTACACCCACCACATAGTTTAGGTATATATTGTCTTCTGCAAAGAGTTATTCATTGCAGTTGTAAGTATCCATCTGCATGTTTTAAAATGTATAACATATGTGAGGGGCTATGCCCCCACCCCCCCAACTATATATATATATATATATATATATATATATATATATATATATATATTTTAACTCCAGGATTTCACTACAGAGGGGAAAAGGGCATATACCTTTAGCTTTAATTGCGTCAGTGTTATGAGTTTCAGTCAAATGAGTTTTCAGTGTTTTGAACTTTTGATATTCTGGTCTCAGTCAAATGAATTTCAGTCATATGAAATTTTTATCATGTGTAATAGACCCATACATATATATATATATATATATATATATATATATATATATATATATATATAAGAACACTTCACAATGCCAAAATCCTGAAAGATCAAATTTCATATGGCCGAGACCATATGACCGAACTTTCAGAATCCCGATATTGTGAAAGGAGATCTGCATACAGCGCTGAATGGCAGCTTTCCCTTTTCCCCACTGTAGTGCAATCTCAGAGTTGGAATATTTAAGTAGCGGGGGTGTGGGGGTGCATGGGGGCTTTCCGCCCTGCAGAAACATTTAAATTGTTTTTTTTTTTTTATGTATTTGTTTCGGAATTTCGATATTCTGACGTGAATTCATATATATATATATATATATATATATATATATATATATATATACATGTAGGTTCATAGGTTGGTACTGAGCTATCTGCCTGAAGGCATATATTAGCCCAGCAATGTTGTGCGGTATTCACCGTCCCGTTAGTAGTTCCCTGGACCCTTGTACTAGCAGCTAGTACCCTTGGCCCTTATCTAGTAGTGCTGTTGGTGTGATCCCTGGTGTGAACTTTCTGTTACCATCCACTCATCAAGGTTCCTCTTGAAGAGTGATCGTGAGGGGCTCTGTCTTATGTAGATCGGGACCCTGTTCCATGGTAAGGGAAGTCTCTGTGAAGGGAATCTATCCTTCCATTATGTTCTATTCATTATTGTGTTGAGGTTTATATCCCTAGAGCGTGTAGCTCGAGTAGATTTGGTTTTGCTAAGATGAAGCACGTTCAACAATTCTGGGTTGGACATGGCTCTGTACGTTAGACAGAGATCGCCTCTGAGAAAGCGGTATGCAACAGAGAACAGTCTTAGCTTTTTCAATTGTGCTGCATAAGGCAACTGTTTGAGGCCAGTAATTCTCTTGGTTAGGTACTTCTGTGGTCTCTCCAACTGCTGGAGATGTCTAGCCAGGTACATTCCAATTGGTGCATTGTACTCAATAATCGGTCTGATGAGGGAAGAGTAGAGAGGCACCATTACATCCTTAGATCTTGATGCAAACCCTTTCATGATCAGATGGGTCACATAGAAGGATTTTCTAACCACTTTGGCAACATGGTTATTAACGGAAAGCTGGCTATCTACTTGGGTCCCTAGATCCCTTATTTCTTCTTCAGATTTCAGGGGATTACCTCCTATGTTGTAGTTTGCGGGTACTCTGTTTTTTCCAAAGGAGATTACTATGCATGTTTTTGCATTTAGCTTGAGACCATGGCTTTGACACCATGCATCAGTCTCATTTAGGCCCTTCTGGAGGATCTCCATGTCGGCCGGAGACTCTATTATAGCACCCAGTTTGCAGTCGCCCGCAAACTTAGTCAGCCACAGCCCTTCCGTGCTTGCCTGTACTTCTGAGAATTATATGCCAAACAGGAGGGGCCCCAGGACAGAGCCCTGAGACACACCACTTGTTACTGGTCTGGATTCGGACATAGATTCCACTACTCTTACTTTATGGGATCTGTCTGAGAGCCAGTTTGTGATCCATCTTGTGACATAAGGGTTTATGCCCAGGCTGGTGAGCTTATCAATAATACCTGAATGGGGAATGGTGTCAAATGCTTTAGCAAGGTCAAGGTAAGCCGTGCGTACCTCCTTTCCCTTATCTATAGCCTGAGTAACTGTCTCAAAGAAATCCACCAGGTTCAGGAGACATGATCTGCCCTTGACGAAGCTGAACTGTGTGGGGTCCAGCAACTGAAGGTTCCCAATCTCTCCATTTATGAGTTCCATAATGATTCACTCCATAGCCGTACAGATCAGACTGGTCAGGCTTATTGGTCGGTAGTTCCCAGGGTCAGTTGTGGCCCCACCCTTGTGTAGCGGGACCACTGTTGCTGTGCGCCATTCTCTGGGCACATATCCTGTGGAGAGGCTGAGACTGAACAGGGTATTAAGATGCGAGGTTAATTCCTTTTGGAGCTCGCGTATGACACAGCCTGGGACACCATCTGGTGCCATGGAGGCAGTGTTTTTAGCTTTAGATAGAGCGTTGTTAACCAATGTATCAGTAATAATTGGACATACACAATCCCCTAGAATGGTAATAGGCCCTGTAGGTGGTGAGGGGGTGGAGAAATTTGCACTGAACCTGTCAGCAAATATGTTGGCAATGTCAGAAGGGTCAGTGTATTTAGTTCCATTTTGTACTAGCTCAGAACAGACCTGAGCATTGCCATTTAGGTTTTTTGATGTAGCCATAGAAGGCCTTATGGTTATCCTTGGCATCCTTGGCAACTTTCTTTTCAAAATTAGCTTTAGTTGACTTGATGAGGGCCCTCAGTTTCTTACTAATGCTGATCAGGGATGATTTTTCTACTTGAGATTTGGCCTTTTTTGTATAAGTCTCCTCCTTTTATTGTAAAGTTTGCTTATGGCCAGGGTCCACCAGACTGGTTTCATCTTGCTTGAGGAAGGAGTCTTGGTTTTATTTGGGATAGCACAGTACATGCAATCCTGAAGATGCATATAGAGTGCCTTGGTGTAGGATTCCGCATCCTGGATATCATTATCCTTCTGCAAGGGAATAGTGAAGCTTTCCACTTTGGATGCAAGTAGTTTGAAGTTTGCTTTGGAAAGGTTTTTGACTATGTTTTTTTTGACTGGGGGAGGTGGAGGGTTGAGGATGTCCAGGGTTATCAGTTTGTGGTCGGATCTGACCTAGGAGGGAGTGATAACAGGTGTGGTACAGTGGACGCCCATATTTGTGATGATTAAATCCAATATGTTGTCCCCTCTAGTGGGGGAACATACTAGTTGTTCAAGGGCATTTGAATTTATAAGTTCTATGAATTGCTGAGCATAGGAGTTGGAACATTGGTAGTTAACTCAGTCTATACCAGGGTAGTTGAAATCACCCAAGATTATGGTGTTGGGCAGGACCTTTATATTTTCCAATGTCTCAAGGAATGCAGAGTGAGCATCCTGGCACATGGGCGATCTATAACTGGCTACAATTTGAAATGTGGTTTTTGCCTGCTGATAGTTGTGCATGGATGATCTCTGGGGCATCATGCTGCGCTAATAACCTTGATGAATATGGATACACCTCCGCCCTTTGTACTGCGATCCGGTAACTGAGGCCGGAAGGTATGATATGAATTGTAACCTGGAAGTGCTGGGGTGCTCTCTTGAGCCTTGAACCAGGTTTCCGTCACTGCACAAACATTGATTTTCTCCATGCTGAGGAGAACCTCGAGTGTGAGCATTTTGAGGTTGAGACTTCTGGCGTTGAGTAGCATTCCCCTTAGTTTTTGGTTACCTGTGCTGGTTACGGTGGTTGGTTTGTCCTTGGAGCCTTGCCTAAAAAAGGCACTATGTGGATGACAAGAGCCTTGGCCAGTATTCAAAAACCTAGGTGTGACAGGTGCAACCCATCTCTGGCAAAACAGCGAGGCTTGTCTATCATGTCATCCCAGGCAAACAGACACTGGATCCCCTTAGAATGACACCAGAAGCTTAGCCAATTGTTGAAATTGATCATTTTGTTTTTGTATTGTGGTATCATTCTAGGTGAAGGTAGTATGCTACTCAAGGTCAGGGTCATACCAGCTTGGGCTACATGATCAGAGAGCCCCTCAATGTCTCTCTTCATGTAGTCCAGGGAGGAACATCTTAGATCATTCACACCAACATGTACAATGACAGCGTCATACTTGTACTTGTTCTGGAGTAACTTAAGTGCTTGTGTTATGTGGTGGATCCGAGCACCCAACAGGCAGCTGACAGTAACCTTCTCCTTGTTCAGCCTGGTGAGTGGAACATCCGTGTGCCTTGCTATAGAGTCTCCTATTACTAGCGTGTTAGGCATGGTGTTTTGCCTTAAGGGCTGTTGTGAGGCACACTGCTGAGGTGAATTATGCATTTTCTGGCTTGTGTTTGGGGGTGCAGGTTGCTTGCTTGTCTGCTTTGGAGGGCACTGTTTTTTTTCAGATTTATACATATATATATATATATATATATATATATATATATATATATATATATATATATATATATATATATATATATGTATATATATATATATAATTAATGTAAAAAGTGACTTAATCAACATTATACATACAGAAATCTAGTACTATAGCCCTTCCCATTCTAAGTACCACAGCATCTAATAATTTTAATTAACATCATTAAACATTAGACAAATATATGAACATATCTCCACCCTAAAGCAGCAAAACATCTTTTCAATATAAAACCTCCAAAATTCGTGTGTTAATTAACATCCAAATCCCTGACATCTAGAAGACATACTACATCTCTTAATACTTCCATACATCAGTGCTGCACCTCCAGCCTTATAATCGCAATGATCATGCTTTTTTTAATTACAGAGACAATAGTAAAAGTATAATTTACCATTTTCCCTCATTTTTTTCACCCATTTTCCTGTTTTTCTAATTTTTCTCAATCTGTCTTTCATTATCCATCCTACAGAGCTTTGGTCTCTAACACTCTCATCACCTCCACACTGTCATCTCCCAAATCTTCTGACATCCCATTTATAAGCTAGCTGTACAATGTTATACTTAATCCTTTTATGGATTGCCTTTCCTTGATCATCAGACCCTCTTCTTCACTTGCAACCATCTTTTCTATATTCCCTTTATCTCTCTCCCTTCTCCATGTCACCCTCTTACTGTTGATGTATTTTGTTCATCTTGACATATATGAATATAATTTTATTTGCTACCAAGATGCCCAGATGAATAAATGAATGAAAATCTGGCACGTTTTATTTATTTATTTATTTATTTATTGACATTTGTTAACCGGTTGGTCTAACTGGGCTTGTGGCCCATTTCCAGTGCAGACCTGAGGAGAAAAGCTCCAGATACAATTTTACTGTGTATAAAAGTTTCACAATCAAAGAACTACATCAATTTGAACTACAACAAGTCTACGATATAGGAAGCATGCATATAGGCATATACACATAGGATTATTTACAAGATAAATATAGATTAATAAAGATTTTAATTCCTTCAGTACTACTGATTTTGTTTAGCAGGAAAACCACCTTGTGGGTTACTAGGTGAACTGGGGATAGATTATTTTACATGCAAATACAGGGATAAGGTGGGTTATGTTGGGTCATGGCAGGGGCAAGTTTTGGTATTAAGTAGATGAAGTTTGAGATCTCTTTTAAAGTCTGATGGTGGGTGATGGAATGTATGTGTAGGGGCAGTTTGTTCGAAGCTTGGGCAACAGAGCAAATATATAGCAGTTTGCCTACATTTTTCTTTGGTTGGTAGCTATCCAAGAGTTGATTGTGAGAGGTGCGGAGGGTTTGAGGTGGGTTGTAGGTGGAGACTATGGATGAGAGAGCTGGGCAGGAAGAAGGTTTGTATACAATACAGTGCAATATTAGAAATTGTGATAAAAGGAGTTGTTGGAGGAGTTGAAACCATTGGAGAGAGTTTAGGGCCAGGCAGTGGTGTGAGTTGTATGGAGAGTTTGTAATAAATGTAGCTATTTTATGGTAAATTTGTTGAAGTTTGTTCAAAGATGTGGCCTGAATGTTGGTTAGAACAGGGGCAGCATATGTGAGCGAGGGGAGAAGCAGTGCCTGTGTTAGGGAGAGTCTAGCTTAAGTTAGAAAGTTATTATTGCAGAATAGCAAACCCAGTTTCTGATGTTTTTTTTTTTTTTATGAATTGTAGTATGTGCAAGTTGAATTTGAGTTCATCATCAATAATGACCCTAGGAGCTTTGTGTGGGTTTCAGGATTAATGATAGTGTTGTTAGAGGATGTGATAGAAAAGGCGGATTTATGGTGGGAAGAGAACGGGGTAGAAAGAGTAAGAGTTTGGTCTTTTTAGGGTTAACCGGTTAAGGATGAGTAGATTGTCAGACAACCATTTTTCAGTAGATAGAAAGGTGTATTGGGTATGGTTCTGGAGTTCAGAGATATTGCTGGAGACGGAGATGAGAGTTAAGTCATCTGTGTATTGGATGAGGGAGGATTGTTTACTAGATGTATAGAGTTCATTAGTGAAGATGTTGAACAGCCAGGGACCCAAGGTGGAGTCTTGTGGTACTCCTGTGAGGACTGGTATAAAAGGGGAGTAGGAAGAGAGCCATCTGACAGATTGCTGCCTACTGGAGAGGTAGCTGGAGAACCAGGTGAGGGAGGTAGCTGATATGTTGAGATTAGCAAGCCTAGATAGCAATATGGGTTGAGAGACTGTGTCAAAAGCTTTTGAAAGGTCAAGGAAGAGACAGGATACAAGTAGATTGTTATCTCAGGCCTCAGCGATAGTATGGGTGAAGGATAGTAGGGCAGTAGTTGTGCTGCGATTAGGACGGAAACTGTTTTGAGTGGAAGTGAGAAGGTAATGCTGGAAGAGATAGTTGAGAAGCTGTGAGTGAATGCATTTTTCGAGTATCTTAGAGAGGGGGGATAGGATGGCAATGGGTCGGTAGTTAGATGGATCAGTTGAGTTATCTCCTTTTGCAGGGGGATAGTGAAGAAAGATTTCCATCGGACAGCGACATTGACTTCATTAATTGATCTGTTGATAAGAATAGATACAGGATAGGCTATAGATTCTGCAGCAAGTTTGAGGAAGGTAGGAGGTAGATTGTCAGTGGAGGGAAAGCAGGGTTTATGCTTTAGAAGAAGAGATTTAATGTAGGAAGTAGGAACAGGATAAAAGGAGAAAAGGTTATTGGTGACTGAGATGGGAGGGGTCAGGGAAGTAGTTGTGTTTGAAATGGCTGGTGTGAGTTTTTAGATTGTTTCAATAAAGTGTTCATTTAGGAGGGTTGTGGTTTCCTGAGGAGATTTATTAGGATAAGATGAGGGGTTGGTAAGACAGCCTGGAGAAAGAATTGTGTTAAGAGCAGACCAAAACTTACGAGGGTTGGATATGGTGTTGAGTTGTGCAGAGCTATAGTAGGCCTTTTTGTCTTTATTGACTTGTTTCTTAACAAGGTTTCATAGTTCTCTGTAATTCTGTAGTAGGAGAGGTTCCTTAGTTTTAGCCCAGGCTTTCCAAGCATTGTCTCGTTTTTGCATAAGATACTTAGTGTCCTTGGAAAGCCAGGGAGCATAGTTTGATTATAGCCTAATTTTCCTGGAGGGAGCAAGGGAGTTGATAGTATTTAGGAAAATGCTATTGAACTTATTGACAGCATCATTAAGAGGAATTTGCTTAAGGATGGACCAGTCACTACTAGTTAATATGGAGTTAAATAGGGGGATATTAAAGTTGGAGAGTTTACAATAGCCTTTGTAAAGGTGGGGTTTGGGTGGTTGGGTGGTGTGTCTTAAGACAGAAGTGGAGAGATAATCACTTAGGGAGTCTTGTAGGGTAGTGGGGCTATGGTAGTGATGGGGGGAGTTAGTTAGAATCTAGTCAATGGTGGAGCTGGATGATGGGTTTTTATGGAGGTGGGTGGGGGATGTTATCAACTGATGGAAACCATGTAGGTTGATACTGAGTTGTGGAGATTTGTCACCGTTGTCACTTTTACACTCAAAGGTGTCCCTAAATTATTATAAGTAAAATACCTGTCTATTAGAATATCAAGTTTATTTTTGAGTCTGTTAGCTAAAAACTCTTTTCATTTGTTTTTATTGACTAGCTGCACTGCCTGATGGTGCCACAGCCACAACAGCCACATAGCATTGAGAAGTCTGACCTTACTGTGCAGTTCCTTTCAGTACTCTGATATTGCTTTGTTAACCATTTATTTCTGGATTGACATGACTAGTAGAAAAAGAAACAGCATAATTTATTTGTTCCTGCTTCTGCACAGAAATGTGGTCTTCTACAGCAGCAGATAGTTCCCTTCTTAGAGTATATCAGCTCATAACATCTGAATGAAAAATCATGGATTCATTTTTTTGCTTTTGCTGCTCCAATACATTAACAAAGTCATGGTATCTGAATTGCTAGGCTGCGATTCAGTAACTTCTCCTGTCATAAGTACATATTACAGACTAAGCATCTGCTCTGCTTACTGCGTACCAAATTCAATTACTTCAGACTTCTCCATCAACACTATTGTCACTAAGCATTTCCTGTGGTTACTGCATACCAAAATCCCTTTCTTCAGGCTTTTCCCATCAACACCATTGTCACTGAGCATCTCATCTGCTTACTGAGTACCAAACTCCCTTTCTTCAGGCTATTCAATCAACACCATTGTGCTCAATCTACCAGCCAACACCATGCTAGGAATGGAATGGCAGATGAATACAGTACGGGAAATTAACTGTAGTGCAGAGGAATTTTCCTTGTGCAATGACCAAATTTCCTCTAAATACTATGAATATAACTTTGTGTCTCCCTTCAAAAGACATCACCAGCATAGTGGGACTAACCCAGTCAACAAAATATGAATAAATAAAGAAAGAAATATTTTGTATAACTACTACAGGTGTTACTGTTGCTTTAAAGCTGATGTAAATAGTATGTGTGAATACTGCACACAGAATTGTTGTAGTCAGATACCTTTTTTGTATTAGGCAGAGAGCATTCTTGCGTGCTTCAGTTAATGGAACCAATTATGAAATTAAATGGTGTGTAAAGAAGAATGCTGTTAACCTACCAAACCAGAGAAGATTGCCTTTCATAGAGAAGGAAAGATTGCCCAGAACACTGGTTCTGGGTGATAATCATGCAGTAAGGAAAAATCATTGCTTACTAGAGACCTGCACATCTTCCTGTGAAGAAACCCATTGGTAGAGATGCTACCAGACACCATCTAAACGCTAAGGACTTTGATTACTTCTTCTTGCCGATGCAGACCAGAATTATATGACTGGAAAGCAAGTATGACCTGTTTGTGAGGATTTTGCTACTTTTTTCCTTCTGTCCAAAGATATTTTGGTGCAATTGGTTCTGTAAGAAACACTTTGTACAATTGCCTTTTGTTTCATCCTGAAATTAAAAAAATGCACATTTTTGATACTCCTTGGAAGTTTGGTGCATTACTTTACCACACACTCTCTCTCATGGTGGGAATAGACTAATAACTTGCCTTCTGACGATGTATATATAGACAAATAACTTGCCTTCCAATGACATATAAACTATACACTGGAATTGATGCTGACAGAGTTTATAGTCACCTGGAAGAAAACTCAATTATGGCAACAGAACAAAAGGGCAATAAAAGAAAGTCATATGGAACAAAGGATCATTTGTTGTTAAATAAAGTCATTGTGGAGAACTGTCAAAATGGGAAGAATTTAAGTATGGTCTGGACTGACTACAAAAAAGCATTTGATAGTATCCCACATTCATGGATAAAAGAGTGCTTAAAAATGTATAAAATATACCCTACACTGATCAATTATATTGCAGTGACCATGAAACAGTGGCAGACCACTTTGCAATTAAGCCATGATAAAGGGCAACTTATTACTCCAGGGATAAAAATCCAAAGGATGATATTCCAGGGTGGTTCTCTGTCACTGCTGCTATTCTGTCTTGCCCTTAATCCATTAAGCTGTCTACTTAACAGCTTAAGTCATGGCTATAATTTGGCTCCTAGAAAACAACAAAGTGCAAAGACTTCTTACATCCTCTTTTTCGATGATTTGAAACTATATAGCTCATCAGATGAGGAACTGAAAGCACAACTGCAGGTCATCAAAACTTTTTCAGATGATATAAGAATGTCATTTGGGCTTGATAAATGTGCAAAAGCAACCTTTAAAGCAGGAAAACTGCAGCACCAAGAAAATATCAGTTTGGGACAGGAATGTGAGTGTATAAATATTTGGGGATTGATGAAGGTTCAACAATAAAACATGAACAAATGCGAATAAAACTTAGTAAGGTGTACTTCAGAAGGCTTAAATTAATCCTGTAAACAGCTTTGATGTCTAGGAACAAAATCCAAGTTATAAATCAATTTGCTCTTCCTGGTCTAACTTACAGTTTTGGAGTGATTGACTGGCCCCAAAATGTGCTAGATAGATTAGATAGGAAAACAAGTGGGATGCTTCATGCTCACTAAATGATTTATAAAAGTCAGTGCATACCAAGATTATATGTCCTCCATTCTGCAGGAGGGATGGTCCTCCTTGAAATTGATTACATGTATAGATCTACAATCGTGGGACTCCACACATACTCACCTCACAAGACCCAAATGTAGTGAAAGTTTTGAAATATAAGGAGAATAAATCTAAGATGACTTCCCTGCTTAGGCTAGCAGAAGCATATTGGTGTCAAGCAGGAGTGGAAATCAAACCAGAAGTAGATAAAATCAGACAGCAACTGAATGTGCCATAAAACATAATAAAGAATATAAGGTGAAGGACCAGATGAGAAGGTAAGACATGTAGAAAAAGCATAAATATAGTTGTAAGTATAGAAATCTTCTGGAAGAACCTCATGTTGCTCAGGAACAAATGCAGGAATGGTTAAGGAAAGGTGAATTTAAACCAAGAGATGAAAGGTTAATATTGGTGGCCCAAGATAGTGGGCTACATACACATTGGTTTACAAAGTCTATTTAACATGTGGGAGAAACAGAGAATTGTAGGTTTTTTAAAATATATTGGAAACAGTTGCACACCTCATTGCTGGTTGCGACATACTAATGGCAGAAGGACTGCATACTAAAAGGCATAATAATGTGGCAAGACTGTTGCACTGGGGATTGTGAAAACAATATGGCACTGAAGTGGTTGAAAAACACTGAAAATATGAGCCACAAATCATAATAGAAAACTACAAAGTCTACATCATATGGGATCACCCATTACCAACAGTTCAAAAGATAGATGCTAGAAAACCAGATATAGTGGTCCAGGAAAAGAAGACAAAAGTAGCATTGATCATTGAATTCGCCACACCCAGTGACTACAGTGTCCTCCATACAGAGAGACACAAAGTCATAAAATATCAGGATTTGCAAGCAGAAATGAGAGCAATGTGAAAGAAAGCTACCCAAACCGTTCCAATAGCAGTAGGAGCAACAGGTCTTATAAAAAAGAGTCTACAATCCTATTTAAATACACTACCAATACATGTAACTCCGTATGAAATGCAGAAGGAGTCATTATTGGGCACATTGCAGGTGCTGAAAAGAACACTTTTAGCTGACATAAAATAGTGAAACAATACTTATTTCACGAACTTTAATCTTACTTTGACTTAGGAATGGGGTCCATTCCCCTCATGGTATTAGAAACCCAAAAGATTTGGAAAAATTAAAAAAATGGGAATAGCATCACCGTACTACTTCCATAGCAAAGTTAAAGCCACAAAATGTTCTAAGGTGTCTTTTAACTTCTACTCTTTCCAGGACCTTGTAGCTTTGCCTAAGAAACATACAGGAATAATGACTTTAAGCCTAGTTGTTTTTCCTGTGTTAATGACCAAGCTTTTTATCACACTGGGTTACTGTACTCCAAGAGGGTTTGTCACAGTGTAATGGGGCAAATCTTAATAAGACAGATTCAATTTTTTATCCTACAATAAAGATTATGTATAGCTAGCACTACATATTGGTATATCAATATAAACTCAGCCATAACGTATCATAGGCAAGTTGGAAATATTCAAGCTATAAATGCATATCTGACTTGCAAATGTCATGCTACTGTCCTTTACTGCACCTGGTTAATACTTGTATAAGAGACAAATAATTCTTCAGTCCTGAAAAACAACTTTGTCTCCTTATTTTGATGATTAACTTATTAAACAGTCTTATCTTGTCATCCTTAATGTTTATCTGTCGCACATCATACACCTCCAAACTCTGTGTACTCATGAGTTAGAATACAATACTCCTTGCAGACATCGGTCATATAGTAATACAGAGGCTGAGGCAAAAAGTAATGTGAGCAATCAGAATTCAAAATTGGCTTCTGCTTTGTATTAAATTTCTCTCTGAGATAGATGTGAAACAAGAAATAACTTTATATCAAACTTTTGTCTGAAGTTGATGACACAACATGTCATTCGGGTTCTGACCCCCTTTTGTGTAGGCCTGAAAATGTATTTCATTCATGAAGGCTAAGGTGCTTAGACTTGACTCACATCTATTTTTGACTGATACTGTTACACGTGGTACAATGCAGGCATCTGTTAATTCTTACTAGTTGAATATTCTGTTAATCATTGAAAATTCTGTTGATGGTACAGAGCCTACTTTCAATATTTTAGCACTGCATGTGTATCCTCAGAAGTCAGATGTTGTTAGTCCATAAATGGTTTGCAACTAATATTCTTTTATGATAACTGTCAATATTCCAAATGGGTAATGTTCATGTAAGGTATTTTATAGACTTCTTGGTGTACTTTCCTGTTTCTAATGAAAACGGTTTGGAAATAAAACAAACACTAGATATTTCAGAGAAGTAGGCTTTATATTGCTTTTCACCATACACTGACCCGTTCCTTGTAAGTACTTTGTTTTGTCGTTTGAATCCGGAGTAGCTGAATAATATTTACTTTCTGAATATCTGCAATCTTTACCAATTAGATCTGTGTGCTAACTGTTTTTGTGATTATGATATTTAGGCAGCATGAACAGGTGCAGCAGACATAGCCATGGCTTTCAAAGTCACCCGAATTCTCTATGCTCCGATGTAATTAATTACTCATCATTCATAATTTTTGGTTTAGAAATGACCTTCACTTCTTCTTTGGTAAATAAGAACATATTATCTGATTCATTTATTGACTGATGTTTTAGTTATTAGAAACATTAAGCAGGTTATAAAGCATAATGTTGTTTCTGAGTATTAGATTATGCAGTTAATGAATGCACAATATGAATTTTATTCACGCAAAAATGTATTCATATTTCTAATGAATTCAAGGAAAACAAGAGACATGTTATTAATAAAGAGCATTTTATCTGATTTAGCTTCCCTGTACCAAATGAATTCATCGAATTCTAAGAAGTACTGTGCACATTTATTTACAACAGAGCACAGTAAATGCTGGGCTATATCAGTAAATGTCAGTTATTGTGTCATTACTACCAACACCAAATTATTTTTGCAGGCAGGGAGCCACCAATGAATGACCAGCTGAAGTTAGCAAGTATGTATTAGTCCTGCGAAGCTATAGAAATTTGTCTATTTTACTTCAGTGATGTTTTGATAATAAATATGGCAAGTACAGTGCAAACGCATGCAAGCTATGGTAGGCATGCTGCTTAAAAATCTAAAATGTTGGTGGTAAACATATAATTTTTGGAAAAGCAAGATAGCATAAGATCAAGATATGAAAAAATCATACATTTTATCATAATTTTTTTTTCACTTTGAATGAACTTTTCCTTTAAGGTAAAACTTATAGAACAATTTCTGGTCCTAGTTGTAATAATGGTAACTACTTGTTTGCTATACTGTCATGGGTACAATGTAAGGAAGAAGAAGAATGGGGGGTGCTTGGATATTGTCAGCTTGGTTTATTTATTTATTTTTAATTTACATTTGTTGAACCGGAGAGTCCGACTGGATACATGTCCATTTTCAGTGGAGGCCTGGAAAGAAAAGCTCCACAAATCAATTACAAGCAATTATAAGGAGTATAACAGCAATCATATTTACATAGACAGTACATATGACTGAAAATTAAAATTAGATACATATAATAAAAAAAACATATTTTATGATTTTTACAGTTAGAATAAGCCAATACATAAGTAAGAATTACAGAATAAGATACAAAGGTGAGAGTTGCATCTTGAAAGTTGCATCTTTTACAATTTTATACAGTTAGATTGTGTACAAGTTTGATGTAGTCAAGCTGATAGTAGTAGGTAAAACAGAGCTGAGTGGTAGGATATATAGACTAGGTATAAAAGCAAGTGTAAAGATGAAGAAAGAAAAGAAAATTATAAAAACTGTGCCAAGCAGTGCTTTAGTCCCCTATATGTATAGGTACTAACTGTGAGGCCAGGTGTAGAGGTGACACTGAGGAAACTGGCTGGACATGAGATGCCATTGCATTGGTTTAAGGGGGAACAAAGAATGCGTTTGCCTTTATAAATGTAAAAGCCTCACAATGAACAAGTGACTATCACATCACACTACATTTAATAGTAGGATGGGACACTGATAAATGCAAACAAAGCTATCTCTTCAGAGACCTACTAGAGGAGGACAAAGAGATGTACCCTATCTGAACATGAGTTGTCCATTGAACTGTATACTAGATTAGAAATTTTATTAATATTTATATTATCTAGCAAGGATACAAATGTATGACTTCTAGTTGTTATTCATTTTAAATGTTGTTGTGTCTATACAATACAAATATGTAGCCTAAGATGAGTACCAGCTAAGTCGAAATGTCTAAGCAATACAGATGTGGTGTTTAGTGAAAAAGTGTAATGATGAAGGAAAAATATCAAAGTCATAAAGAGATTTCTTGCATTTTTGCTGAAAAAGGCTTTATTGGAAGACTCCTCCACAATTTTGTACTTATTTTTGGTTATTACAAAATACATATGTATTTCATTGTTATACAATGCTTCATCCATTTTGTGCCAGTCTTGAGAGACTACATTTAACATGGAGACCAAATGTATGAATACAGTTCAGCTATGACTTTTTATTAGAATACTTTCTTTACAGTAGTATTAAGACTCTATTAGAGAGAGAAAAATAAATTCAGAGAACATTTTTTCAGTTGACTCTTTTCATATCAAACTACTGATTCCTTGACTGAATAAATAAGAAAACAGTTTGTAGTAGGCTGGGCATACATACCTCATTCAATCCTAAAACTTCTTTTTTGTATATTACCAGTTTGCTCTCATAACTACTTATGGTGTTCAAACATTTTTGAGGTCTGGCTTCCTTAGCTAAACAACTTGCCAGATAATTAGAAAGAGAAAGTATTTATTAACAAAATGACACTAAGTGTTAATTTAGCTTGAGATGCAGTAGGGAAATTAATCATAACTTGTCACTAACTATTCACATTTTCATATTTGTGTTCATATTTTCATAACTGAGAGCCTTGCATGTTATACAGGAGTATGGTGTGATATGCTATGATGAGAGACAGGGAAATTCAAAGTCATGTCCAAGCACATAACACTATACCTGACCTATTGCTAGCTGTTTGTTAGTAATTATGAAAATAAACATTATTTCTATATGTACTTAACACTTCAAAAAACAAGTGACTTACTAACTGTTGCATGACACCAGCTGTAACTTAAAAGTTTTTGAATAAAATTACTTTTGATATTTGCACTGTAACATGCACATTGAGAGATATCCAGTAATATTTATGTTCTTAATTATATAATTAGCATATGTTTTCATACTTCTGTAAATATGTCAATGAACATGCACACATAGAGGAATTTCTTGTTGTCATGTGAAAGCTTATGTCGGTTTAACAAAAATAGGCTAACAATATATGTCTAGGTTGTACAGTTTCCAAGAAATTATAATTTCTTTGTGAAAGTTTAGCAAAAAATATAATTTGGGGTTTGTGTGCATTATAATATGTTATAGTATACATAGGTTCATAGATTAGTACTAGGCTAACTAGCCCTTGTGGGTCATTTTAAGCCTAGCCAACTACCCCATGTGAGAATCAAACCCTGTCCTTGTGTCTGAAAGGTAACCACCTTAACCATTATACCAACCTCCCACTTACAAAACTGAATATACAGGCTGCAGGCAAGCATTTTTTTTAACTCCCCTGGTCTTAAGAACGGCACTTCTGTTATCAGAAATAGTCATATTGGAGGCACTAGAACACGCTAATTCTGTATACTTGCTCACATAATGACGTAAGGGCTAAATGCCTGCTAAGTACAGATAATTATTTCATTATCAGTGTCAGGATGTTGCTACAGAACATGGAAGGATTATACATGCACAGACTATTACTACTGTAAAGAAAACTTCCTTAGTGATAACATTGTTATTTGTGCAGTTTTAATAGCTTTTACAATTCACAAAAAATTTAATTTATCAATCTTATTCTTTTTAAATTTATTTTTGAAAATGCTCAAGAATGCAAGATGTGTATATGGCTGCTAGAGGTGTGACATTCCACACCACATAGGTATTAAAGAGAAACCAATGTCCTCAGCTACGCAGTATGTACTGATGGAATGGTAGCAGGGTGAGTGTACATACCTATGTCCTTTATTACACAGTACATACTGATGGAATAGTAACAGGGTGGTCATTCATACCAATGTCCTCTAGAACACAGCACATACTGCTTGAATGGTAACAGGGTGGTCATTCATACCAATGTCATCTAGTACACAGCACATACTGATTGAATGGTAACAGGGTGGTTATACATACCAATGTCCTCTAGTACACAGCACATACTGATTGAATGGTAACAGGGTGGTCATTCATACCAATGTCCACTAGTACACAGCACATACTGATTGAATGGTAACAGGGTGGTCATTCATACCAATGTCCTCTAGTACACAACACATACTGATTGAATGGTAACAGGGTGGTTATACATACCAATGGCTTGTAGTACACAGTACGTACTGATGGATCAGTCAAAGGTGGGAATGCATGCTGATATCCTCTAGTACACATTATGTTTTCATGGAACAATAGCAGGGTGGGCACACATACCATCATCCTCTAGTACACAGTACATACTTCTGGAATGATAACAGAGTGGACATGCATACCAATGTCCTCTAGTACACATTACATACTGATGGAATGATAGCAGAGTGGGCATACATACCAATGTCCAGTTGTACACAGTGTGCACTGATCAGATGCTAGCAAGATGGACACACATACCAATGTCCAAATGTACACAGTTTGTACTGATGAAATGTTAGCAGGGTGGGCATATGTACCAATATCATCTAGTACACAGTACATACTGATGGGATCATAGAAGGGTGGATATTTATGCCAATGTCCTCCAGTACACAGTACATACTGTTGGAATGGTTGCCGGGTGGGCAAACATACCAATGTCATCATTTACAAAGTATGTGCTGATGAAATGGCAGTCAGTGGAAGCAAAGAGCAAAAATATTCATGTTTCAGTGCCTGCAATTCCCTAGTGATCCATACAATAATGTGTGGGCCACTTGACAAGATTCGAAAGGTGAACATCACATAATATATCACTCTAAAAGTCTTTTGATCATAGCTGCAGCAGTTGTGTGCTTTGTATGTAAAACTCACTCAAGTTTTCCCTTTCCATGCATCCATTTATGTATTCGCTTATATAGCATGGTGAGCCAGCAAGTGCATCAAGCACTGTGAAGTCACAAACAAGCAAATGAGTAACAAAAAAGGAATACAATAATCCTGTCTGTAAGTCATATGTGTTGTTTTATTGTACAAAATACAACAATAATAATCATAATGGTGTTGATGATAATGATGATGGTAACAAAAGGTGTCTGACTTTTGTCTCCTTCCCATGCCATAAACAACATTTACAGCTCCACATGGTGCCCATGTCCTAATACTTGTCCTCAGTACATGCATGTGGTTAGTTTCCTGATAAAGAAGTATATATACATGCATTATATTATTTTTCGTTAGGGTTCTAACAGAAAGAGACAACAAGCATTCTAGTCAACCCCTTAAGTTACCTTAACGTACTAGATTTCCTCCTTCCTTTCCTTCCTTTCCTTTCCTTCCTTTCCTTTCCTTTCCTTTCCTTTCCTTTCCTTTCCTTTCCTTTCCTTTCCTTTCCTTTCCTTTCCTTTCCTTTCCTTTCCTTTCCTTTCCTTTCCTTTCCTTTCCTTCCTTTCCTTTCCTTTCCTTCCTTTCCTTCCTTTCCTTTCCTTCCCCATAGCTCTTTTTCCATCTATATCCCACACTCCCATGAATGCTTCTGTGAATTCCTTCTTCACCAAGCTTTTTCCATAGTCTAATTTAATGGTCTGTAACCATAACTCTAAAGCAGGGGTCCATTTATCTGATAATGACTAAGATAATCTTGTTTCCAGCAGGCAACTACACTACATTTTTAGCAGAAAGATGAAGGCCATGGTTGGGAGACCAACACTCGGTTCTAACAATCTCCTGCTGTAGGATATGAAAGTTCATGGAGTAGTCAATAATAACAACTAGTTCACAGCCTCTAACAAGCTTGGATTATCCACAGACCTTTGACATCTGCTTCCACATCAGAGAAGTAGGTCCTGAAGAGGGGGGTTTAAAACAGAGTCCTGAGGGACACCCCTAGTGCTGAACCTTTTAGATGAAAGGGTACTACAAACTCTTGCTGTGGGCATTTGATCAGAGATACAGTGTGCAACACAATTGGACAAATGTTTAGACTAGTGAGTCTGTCGATAAGGTCAAAATGATCTTATTGAAGGTTTTAGCAAGGTCAAAATAAGCAGAATAAACAGACATCATCTACTGCATTTTTAAAGTAGTTAACAAGATTAATGTGACAGGATATACATTTAATGAAGCCTTAATTAATTAGTGTTGTGGGTTTGTAGGTCTCCAATTTCAGTATTTATTAAGCTGAAGAAGATATATTCTATGAATTGTACTGATGATGTTAGTGAAATTAATAGGAAGATAGTTGCTGCAGTCTTTTGTGGAGTTACCGTTTATAGCCATCCATTCTCCAGAAATAAGATACATACCGTGCAGAGAGAATAGGGTTGAAAATCTTATGGAGGGAGTTAGCAAGTTCATCCTTTATACTAAATTCAAAATAGGTTGGTATATTGTCTGCGACCATGGAGCTATTGTCTTTGGTTTTGGATAGGGCTTTTAGGATCTGGTCCATTGTGATTTTGGTGGAAGTGTTGATTAGTGATTCAAGGTTGGGAACACCAGTCAGTGGAAGGAGTAAAAACTGGAAGTAAATTTGTCAGCTAGGATAATGGTTTTGATTTTGGATTGAGAACAGATAGTGCTAGAATTAGGTGCAGTGTTTAATATTACTTCTAATACTCCTAATATGGCTAAAATAGCCTTATGGTTATCCTTGGCTTATTTGTCTACCTTCAGTTCATAGTCTACCTCAGTCTTCCTATCAGTGTGCTTGTGTTCTTTCCTGGTTTTCTTAAGTACTTTCTTATGGTGGGGAGTGGAAAACTTTTATAAGTCTAGTATTTGTCCCTCTTATTATAGTTTGTTTATTCCAGGAGTTGCACCATAGGAGTTTAGTTTCAAACTTCCTGTTTTATGTTTACTGAACAGGGCTGGCATTCTCTGTAAATTGGTTTAGATCAGCATAGATATCAAGGCTCTATGTAGTGGCCTTAGTGACAGGATAAACAGGGGTTGTTGTGCTTTTTAATTTCTTCAGACTGTCAGGTAGGATATGAGATTGACTTTTGAATAATCTGATATCAATAGCTGGCTAACTAACCAACTGGTAACATCCACTGGAGATCCAGTGCGTGTTAACATGAGAGGTGATGATCAACAGACCAGTATGTTTTGCTGAAGATGGCCTGATTTTATCTAATACACTCCTGAGGGGAGATCTGTCCATCACATACCGGGGAGGGGTTTAGGTTTTATAATTGTGAAGTGAAGAAAGTAGCATTGCATTTGGTGTGAGTTTGCATGTCTGTGATGACCTTGGGTACAGAGTACAGCTAGGCTTTGGACTATGTTTGAATGCTTTATTGATTTGCTGGTGGGCTCTAGTTAATCTGTGGTGGCTGTAGTTGTCATTTGTGGTTTTCTGTTGTTTTGCAGACAGTAGATGGGGTTAGGGAGGTGTAGTGGGGTGGCTTAGGTCAGGAGATAGTGATGAGAAGAACACGTTGCTAGTAGGAGTAGGGATCTGCAGTAGGTCAGTGCTGAAGAGTCAGCAGCATAAAGTAGATTAATCATTAGCATTCATGGATGTATTACGTGATTCTATTCTGGTTGCTACCATATGGTATGTTTGGAGTTGTTCAGGCATGGGCATAGCTTGAGTAAGAGCTGCTCCTTTCTATGGTATCTACATAATTTCAGTTACAGAGATTACCGATTGCAATTGGGGGGCAGGGTTGAATCCCAACATCGAGTTTCTTTATAGATCTAAGCAGAGTTGAGTATCGGTTGAGTAGTTTGCTGAAGTAAAATGATGGTTGTGAAATTATGGAGGTGAGCTTTGTTATGCATGTAGTTGGCCAGTGTAGGTTGGAGGATACAGTCTACTATGCTGCAAAGTGATTGTATGGCTGCTCTGTTATTTATGGTACTGCTTGTTTGGTTTGATTGTCAGGGGTGGTTTAATGGGGAATAAGGGCTTCCTGGGCTGTTCATGGTGAGGGAGTTGGAGTCTTGGTGTTAGGATGGGTTGCTTGTGGGGGCTGAAGGGCTCATGTTCAGGGGTTTTACATCGGCGCATACAAAGTCCAGCTTAAGTCCATTGGCAGTTAACTGCTGTGAGCCTGTTTGTCTTACACTTTACAAGCTTCTGCAGGATAACAATAGTTAATGTGCTTTACTGGTCAGAAGCTGACTATATCAGCTATCATCAATTAATTTAATTGCTTAAAACCTGCAGCTGGTAGTCTTGTTCCCCCTTTGAAGCTGTTTTTTTTTTGTTAGAGGAATTGATGGAGTAATTCAGTAAAGCTTACATGGAGATAATCTCCATGTAAGAATAGTGGTATGGCTTGAACACGGAGTTCGGAGCCTTTGCAATCCAGGAAACAGTGCTGGGGGTATGTATGAGCCTCCCATCACTATTCCGGCATGGATGTGATGGAATTTGCTGGTGAAAAGCATGCAAATGAGATGAATTTGAATCCAGGAAGCAGACAGGCATCTGTGTTGGAGCCGTGTCTGCAGCAGAAATGTATGTGGTTAAAAACTGCATACATTACTGCAAAAATAAAAATGGGGGCATGACAACTTAAAGTAAAGCATGTATTATGTTCATTAGGCATGCCAATGGCCAAAACTATGGCCACTGGCATGCCAAAGTGTTGAAAAATTGTAAAAATCAAAAAGTTTTTCTTTTTTGTATATATGGGGCTGTTTAAGCAAACTGTGCAGAAAATAATAAAAAAAATTGTAAAAAGGCAATTAAATGTGAAATATTAATTTTGACATTATACTGGGCAGCATGCAGACTCATAACAATGACAGGCAACAGTGGTTGCTAAGGCCAGAGGCTCCAGGGTAGTGGTGTAACTAGGGTATAAGCCAGTAGGGGTATGTAAATGAGCTAAATTTATTGAATAGCAAAATGGGAAACCATGTCTGTGGGTCCCTAACTCTGTAGGAGTTATAATGCAGTGGTTTAGGCAAAAAAAGCAGCTGACATGAAAAGGGTGTGTGCCATGCTTGGTTTAAGCACATTGGAGCTCCGCAGTTTCTATTTGAACTCAGCTAAGCACAGTTAAGCAAGGGGGATGTGTCTGAGGCTGCTTAGCTGGTTTGAGGACAGCTAAGCGTGCTGGTGTTTAGGGGAGTTCCTTTTCTGCTGAACATTGTGCTAGCTCCACGGGTTTGTGTGGTGTGCCACGGAACTTAAACACAGAGGAATTTGAAAAAATAAAAGGAAATAGCAGAATAAAGGAAATGCTACAAATCACTAATAAGGCCTCTGCCACTCACAGTGGTCCATTCAAACTCCTCAGTAATATAGCTGGCAGGTGGAATGTACCTTAGTCAGCCAAGCACATAGGCAGCATCTGCAGTACACCAGCATAAAGTATGCAAACACCCTTCAGTCTGTTTTTTCTCACATACTCTGCACCATTGGAATATACACTTGGGAATTTTAACTGACAAAATGACAGAGGCTGCTGCTGCTTTGCTACATCTCTACTTGCTAGAGACTGAGGGCTGTGATGAGGATGATGCTGACAACCGGCCCAGACTGATGAGGAGAAGAATGTTCAGACCCAGGGTAACCTTTCAGGTCCTACATTAGCTGGAGATAGTAGAGTGCTACAGGGTGGACAGGGACATACTTCAGCAACTCACCAAGCTCTGCCACCCTCACCTCAGACACAGAGCCAACAAAGGGGAACCCATCTTAGTGGAAACAAAAGTATGTGTAGCCTTAGGAATACTAGCTACAGGTACTTTCCAAAGACCTACTGGGGACATTATGGTGGTCTCACAGGCATCCGCATCCAGGGTACTCCACAAGTTCCTGGATGTCATGTTAAGACATGTCAGTGAACATATTTATTTCGCCACCACCCCTGAGGAGAGGACCAGTGACATGCGTCTCTTCCACCATGTAGCAAACTACCCAGAGGTACTGGGTGCCATAGACTGCACCCATGTCCACATCAAAGCACCACCTGATGAAGAGGGTAGAGTCTATCTCAACCACAAGGGCTTTTAGTCCATCAACTACCAGGTCGTGTAATGTGCATGCTGGCAGCCCTGGCAGTTATGACAACTTCCACATCTGGCATGCCTCACAGCTGTACCAGGTATTTTCCAGGGGGGTCATCACATATGGCCATCTCGTGGGGGATGCTGGCTACGCACTGGAACTGTGGATGATGACACCCATCAGAAATGCGCACAAACACACACACACACACACACACACACACACACACACACACACACACACACACACACACACACACTGAAGAATGCCATAATGAGGCACACGCACAAACTAGAAACATCATAGAGCATGTTTTTGGGCTGCTCAAGTCATGGTTCCACTGCCTTGACAAATCTGGAGGACCCCTGCAGTACTCTCCAGCCACATGTGCACACATGTTCATAGTATCTGCCATGCTACACAATATGATCCTGAGGAAACAGCTGTAGCTGGAACATCACAGAGAAGGGGGACTCACTCCCCCACCATTGCCAAGGTCCCTACAGGCACAAGGGAACTCAGAAGAGGAACCCCCTGAGCTTCTCCCTGTATGCAGATGTAGGCGTGCCCAGTACTCCCTGGCCTTGGCAAAGAGGCAATGCATAGCACATACACTTACACCCTAGTGAACCAGGGACTGACGTCTCTCTCCAACTTGCACACACAGTAAAAAGGATGCCACACACATCACACTACCTGTACCTTACCATGTATAGGCTGTGTACTGTGTCCATCTGACAGAGTCAGCCCTCAAGCACTGTCCTCACAACTGATGCAGGCACAAGGTAAGTCACTCTTTTTAACAAGTTAATGTTGTATTACCTTGTACTAGCACATCTATGGTATCACTGCATGTATGTAAGGAAATGGGGTGGCCTACAGGGATAGCAGCAGACAACTGACAGCTATGTGGGACAACAGGAAATGTCCACAAATGCTGGTTTACCCAGAATATGCAGTAGTCCCGTAGGTGACAAAACCCACTGCAGTTTATGTGGGGACTAAAACTGCGGGGTCATAGTTCACATGCATGGATGTCAACGTTGGAGTCCCATACACACCTCTTAGCCTCTCATAGCAAGTCAGCTGTACAAAGCCAGAAAGAAATGTGTGGCAAAGGCCCACAAACAGGGGCAATGATGAAGTATACCACTTACAAACATCCACAGTGATATCTCAGCAGGTCTTGCAGTTGTCTTAAGTCTCTGAGGGGTAAGAAGACCGAAACTCAAATGTCTGTCATAACTGTCTAACCTTTCCTCTTTAGTGATATGCCAGTATTCTCCAAGACAAGCACAATACTATGCTAAATGGAACCAAACACACCTGTCTTCAATTAGAAATGCAGGAACATTTACATTTGTCGGGTAATAGCAGCAGAGCACACATTTCCAGGTCTGTCCCAATCAGCTTGCTAACTTGTAGCATGTCCACAATATGCAGGGGTTGATGAGTTCTATATATGCATGCTTGATACTGTCAGGAAATAGGCAGCACTTACTGTTGGCTGTTGTGGCTTAGTGGTCAAGTACAGTACTGTGTTTGACAAGGTGCATATTTCAAGACTGTCTGTGCAAACTATATTACATGTCAGCTATACATATGGTAGGAGTAGTACACACCATCCACAAGTCAATACCCATTACTGCAAGAAAGCTGGACAATTCAGGGACAGGGGCCAAACATCTGGACAGTACACATCTTGGAGTAACCTACACAGTGACTATAGGACAGAAGGTTTCTGAAAGTCAGTGTAGTGCCAGGTTAAGAATGGCTGCCTCCTTACTGTGTCAGTACTGAGAACAAGTTATAACAAACATCTACCTATGAGCCTATAAACAACTGTCTGTTAGTGGTTCAACACATTACTCTATACTGCTCTGACACTGACATACCAGGAAATCACAGTGCTATATAGACTATACCACATATATTATGGAAATGTCTGTTCAGTACAATGCACTCCGTACACACACAAGGATATGACATTTCAGTTAAGAAGGATACCACACAACCAGGAGATCCCCAGCCAGTATATCACTGAGGTGCTGCACTGTTTACACAGCTTCATCAGCCAATTGGCTGATGCCACACCTCTCAACTGGCCGGATTTGGTCAGAATGTCTGTAGTTTGGCTCATAATTTTGGTGTGCTCATCATAAATCTTTTAAGTCTCTGGTAAGTCACTGTGATGATCTGAGGATTTATGTCAGGAAGTAATGACATAGATTTCAGTCTCAGATGCTTTATAAATCAGAAGAAGTCTGCTAAAATAAACCCTGTTAATTTAGCAACTAAGTGTATAAGAGCAATATTTAAAATATCTCCCAATGTTTGGCCCATTGTCTCCCACAGTACTTGCACTAACAGGTTGACAGGTAAGGCTGTAGCACACAAAACCCTGGACTGGAGTGCAGCTATCTGTGGAATGGACTCCCACTCTTACTATAGAAGGTTATACTGGGCATGCTCCCACACCTAGAGAATTAAAGCCCATGTCTAAACCCACATTGAACTGTATTGTGCATATATATCCTTGCATACAGACAGCTATGTACACCTTAACTGTCTCTACCCACACCCATCACATAGGATTACCCTCAGCTATCTCTAGGTGGCCCAGATGTACTATATCTGCATCAGTTGAGTGTGAGACACACATATATAAAAAAAAATATATATATATATATATATATATATATATATATATATATATAGACAACATATAAATATATGTCAAGCATACACACACAGACATATGGGGACGATAGAGACGGTGATAGAGAGAGAGAGAGAGAGAGAGAGGGAAACACACACACACACACACACACACACACACGCACACACACACACACACACACACACACACACACACACACACACACACACACACACACACACACACACACACACACACACACACAGAGTCATAGACAGAGACACCTGAAAGGCATTGATTGATGTGCAGTTGCAGGCAATTGCACACCAGTTATAAACAGTGGCATGTGCCAGCATGAGGGTGAGCTCCATTTTGTAATAGTAGTGAGGTAGGGGTTGTAATCTCACAACACCTGCATGTGTGTGTGTGTGTGTGTGTGTGTGTGTGTGTGTGTGTGTGTGAGTGTGCGTGTGCGTGTGTGAAATATATCCCCTGTGTATGTGTTAGTTATACCATTTTGTGGCCTGTTCCACCCAGTACACCCCCCATTGTCCTGCTTTACAATGGCTGATGATGTCATTCACCTTATAAGTACCTTTGGACACTTATCAGCCCTATAAGCTTTGTGGTGTGTATGATAAGTAGACAGCATACAAGTAGATAGGTAGGTGTTTGAATCTCAGTACAGTCAACTATGGTACTGGGTGTGTTTGTGTGTGAAGCATATCGTCCGTGGCTGTTGTCTGTGTTAGTTATCCTATATTAAGGCCTGTTTAGCCCCTTCCCAGGGCATTACTTTAAAGATTCTGTTAATGGTATCTGCCTTACATGTAGCATGTTAAACTCTACAGGCCATACCAGTCATTTGTGCAGATGTATGCAGTATATCCAGATGTTTGCAGCATATATGTGGTCTGTGTCCCCTGACAATGGGCATTTATGACAAATCATTGCCAAATATATGACAGTTGCTGTAGTGACACACGTCAACATCAGACTTCATACCTGTCTGAAACATCATGCTGATACAAAGTCTGTTAATCCATCACTTGTCCATGTTTGTAAGAGCAATATATAAGAGCAGTCACTGTTTTCAGTTGTGTATCCCATCATTCATGAAGCCATTCCCACCATTAACTGTTGTAAGAGGTAGTACGTTATGTCCCAGGCATATAATCTCTGTGGTGCATGTAATGTGTACGTAGCACTATAGTACATACAAGTGGATAGATAGGTGTTCTAATCTGAGTATTGCAAAATGTGTGTGTTTCTGCATGCATATCCCCTGTGGTTGTCTTTCCTGCATGTATGTGATGGTTATACCATTTTGTGTGTCTCTTCCATCCTGTTAACTGCCCCATTGCCAACCTAGTTGCAGCCCCTAGAGATGTCACCCATCATACAAGCACAGTTACATATTTTCTAACACAAAGACACTGTGGTGCACACAATAGTCATATCAGTGTGTATTGTGCATAACTAGATAGGTGGTCATCTAATATGAAAAGTATCAACTCTGTGTGCATATCCCGATGCAGCATTGTGTGTGTTCTAGATGGCTCTACCATGTTAAGGGCCTGTGAATCCACCACTGGCAATCCTAACAGACCCTGCAATTGTCACTCACATGAATAGTACCAGCAGACACTGTAACATTACAGTATCTCTGTGGTGGTTGTGTTATGTATCTAACACTATTGTTTGTAAAACTAGACAGCTAGATGTTCTGCTATCAGCAAGGGCAGGTCATGATTGTGTGTTTGTGTGTGTGTGTTTGTGTGTGTGTGTGTGTGTGTGTGTGTGTGTGTGTGTGTGTGTGTGTGTGTGTGTGTGTGTGTGTGTGTGTGTGTGTGTGTGTGTACATCCCCTTGCAGCAGTCTACCTGGATTACAGCCACCAGCATACCTCTCAACCACTCACTGAAAAACATCTGGTTAAAGCCATAAGGGGAAACTCGGCAAACACCAAACATTGAGCACAACCTTCAGATATAGCTGTGACACACATGGAAAGTAGATACCAGAACAGGTCATGCATTTGAATGCACTTTACAAAGGTTATGTGTTGTTACATGACAATATATGTCATTAATCTGCAATGTCAGTCTGGCATGGTTATCCAAAACATTGGCCAGAAAACCACAATTTTGCAACAGATGGAAAGAAATTATGTGTCAAACATTAGCACAATCTACAAATATGCAGAGGTCACAGGTATGGCCACCATCTGTAGCCATACCTCTCAACCTCTTAGAGCAAGAACTCTTTACAAAGCCATAAATAATGGGGGAGAAAGGCCCCAAAATAGGGACACTTTTGAAATACTGCTCTTACAAATGTAGAGAGTTGATAGAATAACAGGTTTTGCATTAGCAGACGTATTCTGAAGGGTTTGAAGAGTGAAACTCACATGTCTGTCATTATTTGTTGACATCAACCCTCAATGATTTGCCAATGGTTTGCTGAAAAATAAGAAAATGGTCAGAAAATATGAGGCAAAACTTTGGACATCAGGTGAAAATCTGTACAGTTGGAAGGTATGCCTGTACCACCCTGCAGGCTGCAGTGCATGTTTGGTAAGGTGTGACCCGTGACAACAATGGAAACAGTAAAGAGGTCCCAAGAGTGTAGGACAACAAACATGTCATACAGTTCTGTACTGATTGCATAGAGCAGTTATTGCGCATCAGAAGCACCTTAATGTTATGACAAATACTATAAGCTAAGGTAATGTCACAGAAAGAAGGTGTCATAGTAGCAAACCACAGGAAGTCCTGTGTGCTGCACTTGCCTTGGCCATGGTATGTCCTCCCAACTGTCACATTACTACAAGTTGCGTCCCACACTCCACATTTGATAATCACACACACATTGTATGCCGCCTATGTATGTGCAATATGTAGACTTGTGAAGGGCCTGTGATTATTGGTGCCCCCAATAATCCAAATGCATACAGGCATGAATACTAATTAGCACCACCCACATATGTAGGTACAGCCTAAGACTGTGTGAAGTGTTAAGTATTTTTCAGTGTCTCATTGAGCCACAAACTGCTGTTTGCACACTGCAGTTGTCCATACAGTGAGTATGGAATTCTGTCAAGGTCCTAGCTTCAAGCTGAATGCAGACAACAGTGTCAGCATGCTATATGGCAAGGACATGTCCTCAGTACTTCCCACATCAGCACCAACCCTGTAAGGCCACAGACTGCAGTGACAGACCTGGGTACCCTGGATGGCAACATAGTTGCATTCAGGCAACAAGTATTGGCAGTCATCAGGAATTGGTTGTATGTGATTCACCACATAGGTAAAGGGACCACATCCAGCCAAAAGGTGGACATTAATTCTGAATTGTCCTCAGTCAGTACAACAATCCATTAGCAGCACGGCTTGTCTGCTATGCACCTATGCAGACATCTGCAACATCTGTACACGCTAATACCTGCAAAGGTCAGCCATGGCCCTCAACACCTGTTCTACACAGATACCTGTTCTACACTAATCTGTACTGTCCCACTGGTTGATGGTCATGTTGTCCACAGGTGTCTGTGGCATGCCAGGATGGCAATGTTGTGCTCAGTCCTTTGACAGCTGCCCCAGTTACAAACTATAACTCCATGTGCATTACCAGCACAAGAGGCCTGACTCACATATGAGATAGCCAACACACATGCTGGAGAGTCAGGTTTGGCTACCAGGGGCTGCCCTGTGTCAGGAATACACTCCCCAAACATGTCAAACACAGTAACATGCATACTGTCATTGACTGCAGCAAGGTTGAGTGGATGGGATAGAAATATATGTGTTTCTGGGGTTCAAGCAGTGTCCAGCAGTGTCAGGGGCAACAGGTGCTGATAGGTGATTCTGTTGGGATTAATGTAATGGCTAGGCTTGTGAAAGACCTACTGCCAGTACTCTAGTAACCTCATCTGTATGTATGAACCTGTGGTATTACAGAACACCCAGGTGAATTGTATGAAGGCTAGCTACCTATGTTAAGTGGTATGTATGCAAGGCCACACTGTCTGCCCCCATTGCCCCTCACACACTGTTGCATGCATACACACTCAGTAAACATGTACATATACAGCCATACCTTGGCTATGAAAAGGTCACTGTGTATCCACTCTGCCATACTCATCTTTGGTAATGTCAACAGCCCCATAGCATGTAGATACACAGACACCTGTAACACAAACAGAATGCAGTATATAAGACAACAGTCAGTCAGCAGTACTAACAGCAATAATGCATCATGGCAAAAAATGTACATACACTTCAATATGTACCCATGACAATTGCCAGCAGAGATCATCATACGTAGCATTACATTACTACACTGTACTATATTCAACCTGTGCATCAAACCCATATTATCATGTCCCTGCATCGACGGCATGGATAACAGGGATGTGGCACAGGTATCATTACATGCACAGGGTGTGGTGTGGGTTTCCCAGAGGCCTAGGCTGGGCCATACAGTTGATATCATGTGTGTGTGTGTGTGTGTGTGTGTGTGTGTGTGTGTGTGTGTGTGTGTGTGTGTGTGTGTGTCTGGAGGGGTGGTGTTCAACTGGGCCATGCAGAGGAACTGTGTGTGTCTGGTGATGACCTGCCTGTGATACTGATGTGTGAGTGTATGTATGCACACAGTCAAGTCATGTGATTGCCCTACATAGGGGTATGTTGGACAGCCGTGGTCCATAGATGGCAGAATGTACAGTTCACCATTTCCAGCCATGGACACAGGAACTGGTTCTGCCAGTAGTCTCACTGGCACCACCAGGCACAAGGCCAGATGTGGTACTACTCCCTGATGGTGACTGCTGTCTGCTGGATGCATGTCCCTGATGGGACCAGCCAGGACCACATGTCCATGGCCTGCCGTACAGCACCCTCCCTCCGGTAGTGCTGGTGGCACTTCCACTATGGGAGTGTGACTATGTACGGCCACGTGGCCTCTCAGCTGATCTTGATGCTGACCTACATCCATGTGTCTGAAACACTACTCCAACCACATCCTCCAGCACAGACATTGCACAATTAAGCAGTGACACCGTCTCACCCCACCCTCTATCTATGACATCAGCATAATAACGTACAGCATCACAAAGGTCATGAAAATTGTCATGCATGGCAGGAAGTGTTGCATTCATGACCCTGAGCGTCTGTCTGGTGTTGCATTCAGAACATGCCTGTACCTCCATGATGGACTGAAACATGCATCTGGTGACACCTGCTGTGACACCTGTGACAGGGGCTTGATGGGCAGCAGTCCTACTTTGAGTACCCTTGTCAATCTGCCTGTGTGGGACCTCGCCAAATCTCTGGCTATGGTTAGTGCCTACACTCACACTTGCCATAGCTGCCACACTAGCCTGTTCCATGCCACCATCCTCCAATTGTCCATTATCGGTGGGTGCTGGTGACTGGGTATATGTTGGCATACTGACTGTGTGTGTGGGGACATTGTGGGTTAAAGTGGGATATCAACCAATGGCACAGATTCAGCCCCCAACAACCCCACCTGTGCCTCAGTATAACCACCATCACTATCAGGGTCCAATAAAACTCAGACATCAGGTTGTGAGTGGGACAGACCCAATCCACCATGTTTCCCTGTGAAGGGAAGAAAACATATGTAAATTACTACCTGCACTATAATGTTTAATGATCCACACACCACACACACACACACACACACACACACACACACACACACACACACACACACACACACACACACACACACACAGCCAAGGTGGCACAAAGCCATTATGCAGGCCACACAATTTATGAATGATGACATGCACAACACAGATTCAGACCACAGCAGGCACATGCTGAACAGGTCCTCAGCAACATGCAGTGTAGCTATGTGCAGTTAATGTTACTACTACTATACACCTCAGAGATATGTGAGGAGTGGTAGTATGTGATGGACCTTCACCTAACACACAGTGCACCAGCACAGTGGCAACAGCTACAAAAACTCATGTGCCAATATGTTACAGCTCCTGTGATGACTAATGTGATGCACCACAGTTAACCCCACCACAAGTGAACATGCACATATTGCAATATGGCTAAGTGTAGCTGTTGTGTGGATGGAAAATTGACTGCCCTTAACATGTCTAGGGTATTGGTGAGCTACAATAAGACATTTCCACACTCACTGCCTTCAGGCAGCTGTTCCCCAGCCAGACCAGAGGGACCTATGTAGTTGTGAGGGAGAAGTATTGTCAGCACACAGACATGTGGCATTGGTACATGATAATACCTGCATTTCTGAACATGTACAGTACAAGTTGTGATACTATCCAATTTCCTGTCATCAACAATAGCTGTGCACTTGTGTGCATTACAAAACCCCACCCACAGATGCAGGTTCACCTGACATATGTGTCCAGAGATGGCAAGGATTCCATTATGAATGATACAGTATTGAAGTGATGTCCACTGAGTCCTTACCTGGATGCTTGTCACCTGTTGATTGTGTACCACCCACCTCCACAACATGTATATGTATAGTTGTTTGGGATGCAGTGGTTGCCCCAAGTTTGGCGAGGAACTCCTGTGTGGCTGCCAGTGGGGTTTGCATAGCAGGATCCCCACCTGTGTCTGCATAGGTCCCTGGCCACAGCTGCAGCCCTTTGCTGGGCATTGTGGATGAGGTCAGTTGTCCGATGTCAAACCTGCGCATATGTGCAGTTGTGTTGCCTGACATTTTTTACTGTACCCACCAGGTCCGCCAACAGTGCAATCCATTGCTGCATTTCCTGTCACCTCCTCCCCAACATGACCCAGTGATGGAGTCACAGGGCATCCAGTATGGCTGCAGTCTCAGCATCAGAAAATGGCAGAAGGCGTTGCCTAGACATTGCACCTGAAAGACATGAACAGGGAAACACATCACAGGATGTCATACATTGGCCACCATTAATTACAGATCTTGCACATACATATTTTCTTGCAGTATCCACTGCTAACACCCACATCATACTCCTGCCATCTATCAGCACAGTATGTGTGTGAGTAGTGTCACCATACTGGCATTACAGCATGCATTGCACTCCTGATCCTGATGTTTCAAGTTCCTTTCAATGAGTACCATTATTGTGCACAATCCTCCATTCATCATTTACATCAGATGACAGATGCAGCACTTAGGACATCACAGACGTTCCCTACCAGGGCATACCAGGCAATCAGACATCTACCATACACCTATAGGCTATAAGGATAAACCTATACCCTGTGTCATACATACTCCTCAGGAGTTAACTCACTCTGGCATGCCAGGCAATCACAGAATCCACATTGCTGAGACTGCTGCATGAGTGCAAGTAATGCTCCACTCTGGTAGCACACACACACACACACACACACACACACACACACACACACACACACACACACACACACACAAAACCTCCTCCTAGAGAGCGACCTAGACTGGCCTTGTGGGTGGCTTGGATGTGTGTCAAACACAATCACCCTGTGGTGGAATGGGCAATCTTTCCAGATTAGGCAGGATAGCTAACTAGACCTTTGCAGGTGTAACCTGGTCACCTGGATGGTAACAGCAATTACATCCTTAGGATACCACCTGTACAATTTGTTTATAATAAGGTTTCATGCTGGTAATGTTGTGCTCATGACTTTGCATAAAAAAGGCACTATGGGGGAGGCAAGGGCCTTTGCCAGAAGCCTAGAGCCCATGGGACACAGATGAAGGCCATTTCTGGTAAAGCATTGTGGTCTGTCAATCATATACTGTCTTGTAACTGAAACAGCAAGGAATCTAGGTTCTTAATGTGATTACATCTCTCACATATTGTGTTCCTAGGTGGTAGTAGTAGAGAGTTGTCTGCGTAAATAAGGCAGTTGCTACACTGTGTCAGGATGCCCGTATCAACCAGACTAACATGAGAAAGCACAGGAAATTGGCTGTCCATGGTTATCAGCATCTGTGGAAAGAGTTCAGGGATAGTAGAGTGGGTACTAACTGAGGATAGCACCTATAGGTGTGAGTATGGCTGGATAACATCAGGACAATACCTGCAGGTGAGGGCCTCACTCACACAGGAGTGCTGGTAAGGGAAAGAAATGCAACTGAGATACCTCTCAAATTATTATTTCTGCAAACAAGCACAAAGCCATGCACATGCTGGGTTTAAATACCACAACAACGAAGGTAAAATAGAAACACTAGGAGTGACCAATCAACCCTTGTCCCTGAGCTCTTGGTTGAACATCCTATGGCAGACCAGTGTCAACCACTTCACTTACTCCCAGTAAGTGCAGGCAGGCCCTGGCCAACACTAGATGGCGTAACAGGAAACACAGGAATCACACCAAAAGATGTGAATGCAGCAAAACATGTAACCAGACTATGCCAAATGATAGTTAAACTCTTTTAAGGTCAATGTGACACAGGTGAACAGATACACACTTACATATGATAATAGCAAACAAGAGCAAATAAATTAAACAGATTAACCAGTTAACCTATACTAAAGCTCAGAACAGAGACCTGTTCCAGCAGTCTTCATTCACACAACCTCTAACTGCACACTTCTGCCAGTAGGGTGCAGGGGAACCCTATCGATCGATATAAGATGGGCTGGATTAACGCTCAAGTTATACAAACAAAGCTATATTCAGCAGGCCAGGATGTAGTGTATGCTACAGCAAACAAGCCGTACCAGTATCAGAAAACAACAATTTAAATAAGCAGTCACAATGATCCTTCAACCAGCAATTTATATGTCAGGAGGGCATAATCTACCCTCCCACAACAGTGCAGACCACAAACCTTCTTCATGTAAAACAACTGGCCTTAAGCCCATGTGCCTAAACCGAAAGCCTTAGCATAACAGTTAGAATTACATCAGACTACTAACAAGCAGTAATACATGCAGCAGAATAAGTGCAATTGAGTCATTGCAAGAACAGGCAGCAAAAGCAAAATGATTCGGTCTACTCAGTAGGATAAGCTGATGACATATGACTGGGAGGTGTGTTCAAAATGAGATTTGTAGTAGGAGCGGCTAAGTCAAACACCAACAAATAGCTGAACACAACAAGGGGGAACCCTTATAACTCCAACAGAACACTTTTAACAAAACAAATGTCATACTGGAATAATATACAAAATAGATGACCAAAGCTTAACTAAAGAACTTAAAACCAACATTAAATGCAGAGATGACTGATACTCAGAGCACTGCACAATACAGAAACACTTCAGCTAACTTAATTATTTGACATACCTATTATACTGATAAACTCTTTTCTCAGAGGGAATAAACACATAGCATTTCCTGAATTGCAAGCTGACTGTTACAAAAAAGGTTCAGACCTGTTTTGCATAGGCAGCAGCTCATCTTTTGTAGGTAATGCTCATGAGCAGGTGATGGCCTGTGCACCAATCAGTGTCTCCCACTTGCTAATTGCATCCAGAACAGCTGTATTATCTTTCCATTAGCCAATGGCATGGCAACACAGTGATATAATTAAGTCCTTCATGTGGGCTTTGCTCCTTTTCCTGGCCTGTGAGGAGGAAATTGTTGAGGTGTGAGAGCTACAGCATCACAGAGGCTAGGTGGAAATACTGTCCACTGTTTGGATTGATGTGTTATCTCTACAGTTTTGCATGCTATGTCTGCATAGTTGTCAGCCTCTTAGAACAAGAAATGTGTAGAAAGTCCAGCAACATATGGAGACAAAGTACCAAAATTAGGGACAGATTGTAAGTATTGCTGTGATACAGTTAGAAACTTATTGGAATAACAAGGTTTGTTTGGGCATACATTTTCTGAGGGAGTTGTGGTCAGCAACTGATTTGTATATCACATACATTTCAATTGTCCAGATTTTTGCAGGATGTCTAGAATTGAGTCTTATTTTTGGTCTGTTGCTCATAATATTTGTGTTTGTTTGGCAAATCACTAGGATGATCTAGGGATTGAAGTCACTAAATAATGACATCCATTTCAGACTTCATATCCTTCAGAAAATGTATGTTAAAACAAACCATTTTACTCTAGCTACATGTTAAGTTTATAAAACACCAATATTTAAAATATGTCCCTATGTTTGGGCCTTTGTCCCTCCATTTTGTCAGGCTTTGACCAAATTTCTTGCAGTAAGAGGTTGAGAGGTATGGTATATCATTATTTAGTGACTTCATTCCTAATATTATCCCAGTGCTTTAGCAGAATCCCAGAAATGTTATGAGGGACAGGCCATAAATATGAGCTGAAAACCTGTACATTCTGTGAAAATCTGTGCAGTTGAGAGTTATGTATGTCTAGCCATTGTTAACACACTTTCAAGATTGTGTAGCAGTGTAGTGTGTAAATGTTTGTTGGGCTGAGTAGGGGGACAGGCAGATGTAAGTGTCATACATCCTTTTCTATCTGACTGCCCATGCTGCTACAGTTGCTGGTGGTCTCTCAGCTGTGTATGTTTCTAGGGGCAGATGTAGACATATCCCTTAAGATCTCATGATTCCAAGTACACTGTTATTTGGGCCAGTATATATAGGAGTAGTGTGACTGGCAATCACGATACGTTTTTTGAAACAATCGTTATACTCCAGAAGTCAGTTGGCTTACTGGTATGTTGCTTTGACTGTAGTGCAAATGGTTCTGCATAGACAATTTCTCACTGTCTATTTTACCCTACAGTTACAACCCTGTAGTGCATGATATATTTGCAAAGGCATCAGCAATTCCTCAGAACTTATTTGGTCTAGTGTTGTGTTCCTCTGACTGTAGTTCAGAAGGTGTTGGGTGAAATCCTTGGCACCTCTGTGTTTTTTCCCTAATGTTACTTGACTGCACTCATACCTCTCAGTTGTCCAGATTTGTTCCTCTTTAAATGTTGTGGATTTCTGAGAAATCACTGTGATGAAGTGAGGATTGAATCACTAAACAATGACACACATTTGGGTTTTAGACTTGAAATCCTTCAGAAAATGCATGTTAAAACAAACCATGTTACTCTAGCAAATTTCTAAGCTTATAAAATCAGTTATTTAAAATATGTCCCTAATTTTTGCCCTTTGTCCCCATACTTTGTCAGGCATTGTCCAGAGAGGTTGAGAGGTATGAATGCATATATATATATATATATATATATATATATATATATATATATATATATATATATGTATATATATGTATATATATGTATATATATGTGTATATATATATATATATATATATATATATATATATATATATATATATACATACATACATACATACACACACATATACATATTTACTGAAGCACTGCCAGCTCTCAACTCATGTGGTGTAGTGTTATGCTGCTGTGACTGGAGTGCACAGGGTCCTGGGTTTGAGAATTAGCAATAATGACTTAATTTTCACTAATGTTAAATAACCGTAATTCAAGATATATTTACAAAACCATTAATAACTGTCACAGCTCATTTGTTGTAGTGGTATGTCACTGTAACTATAGTGCAAAGTGTCCTGGGTTTGATACTTGCCCAGGCTGGTTGCTGGGCAGAACATAGGCTGATTGAGACAGAGTTCTTAAAGCAGTTTTAAGTGAGTTTCTGTGGTGCCCAAAAGTCCTTAGTCCTTTTTGGCTTCACTTAGTGCCACTTAAACCCACATTAATTTCAAAAAATGAAAAGAAAAAAAGGTTGATAAAACAGGAGCAAGCAAGGGGAAAACCAATGCGAAAGGCAGCTAGGGGATGTGCATGATGGCTGTAGGAAAGGACCATAGCTCTCCATTGCTTCTGCAGCAACAGATGTGAATGATGTGTACAAGTTGAAATTTAAAGCCTCACACCACACAGGGAGGGGTGTGGATGACATACATTGGTTAAGTAATTCAAGGATAAATTGACTGAAAACTGGGAGCTATGTATAGGCCATGTTTTTTGGGGGGGATAGATTCCCCCCTTTTTTAAGGTGAGAGTTGGATATTGGGGAAAGGTTGTAGGTACATTTGTGGTGGTAAGTTGGGTAGGAGAGGTTGCTTTTGCAGACAGGCAAGATAGATAGCAGACAGGAGCAGTGTATGACACATGAGGGGGGGTAAACACCTTGGACAGGGAGGATGGTTGGGAATTGGAGGCCAATGTGCCCCCAGATGGAAACAGTGGGACTGAGGTCCCCACCCATGAGCAGTCACCACTGCTCCTTCACGGCCCCATTGATGGCTGTGCTGGGGGCTGGACAACAGGGGCAGGCTGCTCCTTGAGGTGCACCAGTCTGCCCTCGATCTGGCTCAGGCATCCATCCAAATCTGTCTGGATGACCCTGCACACCATACCTCAGAACTTTCTGCGGGTCACGGGTTCCTCTCTGTGCCCATGCCCGGGGGGGGGGCCCCATCCCCTGAGATGGTTCTACCCGAGGATGGTACAGGACCGGCAGATGAGAAAGTTCCAGGTTGGGTCCCAGACATGCTGGGGCCTGGTGCCGTGGCCAGGTGAGGCAGGATAGGTGAATCCTCTGTGATCTGCCTTCTCAAACATGCTATGGTGTTGAGGTTTTCCAAAATGTATTGGTTAGTCATGAACAAAACATTTAAAAATTAGTTATAACAGCATGCATGGGTGTTCCAATTAATCCAGAACAATAGAAGTGAAACAGTTGCATAGCAAGCAGAACACATACAAAAATGGAATAATAGTCAGCATTGTAACAGCATGCCAGTTACATTTATGGCAGCAGGCCACCAACAATGGTATTTAAACAAGGTATGTTAATATGCAGCCAATTAAATATATGAACAATAATGGAACACAAGTCCCAACATTAGGTTTTGAAAACAACATACTTGTAGTATATGAATAATAATTATTGATGTAGATAAGTGGTGGGGGGAGAGAAAAAAAGTCCATTAACAATCTTATAGGCTTCCATTTTTCACAACAGCACTTCTCAATACTCTACAGGTCTGCCCTCACTTTACATCCACCTATGGCCCATAGCTTATGTAGTGCATAACTGTTAAACTAACAACCTGGAATGGTATGGGGCAAACAGTGGCAACTCTGGGTACATGACTAGAGGGGACTCGTATATGTTAGTGTTACATATATGATGAAGAAGGCATACCTTGCACAGATGTGTGAGTGTGCTACTGGCATATGTCACCTGGATTCATATCTGTGTACAAGATTATCGGCAGCAGTGACCAGTAGCCATGACAGCGTGACAGTTGAGACACATGTATTGGGAAGAGTGCATGGTGTATGTACCTATCCTGCTATCATTTGCAGGTGTGGGGTTGGACAGTGGAACAGTTGTACATGGTATATTAGCATACCCTTCCTACAGTTACTACAAACATTTCTTTATCTTTAAGACCTGTGGAGAACATATATGTTAACACTACCTGACTGTTTCTCCAAATATTCAAGATTACTTGAGTGTAAACATTCACACATTTTAGTACCACTGCCTGGATTCAAACCATGGTCTGGGTGTGCAAAATGAACAAGAAAGCTATTTCTCATCGCACTGAGCTACTGGGGAACCACTATTGCTTGTTTGATTGATTTCTGCCTAATATTCTCTTGGATAGACAGTCTGACCTTGTAATGTTAAGTGTAGTGTCAACAAAGGGTGTGGTGACAGTTGAACATACATGCCTGAGATTCATGCATGACAGATAGTGTACTGTGTATTAATCCTTTGAAATGATAAGATCTGGAATCCAAAGGTTAATACATGGCGATGCTGCAGGGGACACTCTATAATGCATTACATATTACTATTCACGGTTCAGATTTTAATACAGGACATACTGTATTTCATATTTTATTTATATCTTGTTTTACAGCTCCACAACCTACAGTTTTGCATAACAACTGGTTATCAGAACAACCTCCATTAATGCATGCTATCAAAACCATATTTTCTGTGAAGCACCTGTACACATTCTAGTTCTTTAACAATATACCAGATTAAACACAACAGTTTGTGGTATAAATCTTTTTTGAGTAACATGACACAGTGCTTTATTACAGTTGAGATTCTACATTTAGTAGTACTGCACATCCTGTAGATTAATATTGGTCTGACAAACTTTATTTATTCAGTACACTCAGAAAACACTATACCTACTGGCAGTAAACAATGTACTCCTACTTATTTATTGCCCTATATAATGCAAGATGGATCTGTACTCACCAGAGTCTTGGTGCAGCCTCACCAGTTTGTCCTCATAGGCGTCCATGTTGCTAGCTCTCGCCTCTGGAGCTGTAGGGGAAAAACAACCATTATGCATACCTGTCTATCACATACTCAGGCTAGAATTTGGTACAGCTATGGGTGAAATACTTACATACTATTGGGGCATTCCCGTCTTGAGCATCTTGGATCCATTGGGCCAAGAGTGCCCCCTTTCTCCACTGTAGGTTGGCATAGTGATGTCATACCTGTTCACTTGTTCTGGGGATTCCAGTGGCACTGGTGAAGTCACGTGCCAGATGGACCCAGGGCTCACATTTGTATTGGGAGCCCTGGTACTAGCCCTGCAGCAGTCTATCATCATGGTGTTGCACAAGGAGCCCAGCCATGACCCTTGACTTCAAAATGCCCCAGTGCTGCACTCGAAAGGGCACTCCCTCTCCAACTCCAGACATAGCTTCTGCAGTGATAAAACTACAAGAGTTGTTGGCTATACTTCCACCTGTGTGGTTTAAATAAGGCCATATTCCCACCGTTTGCCATCATTGGCCATTTTTGAAAATGCTGAGCACAGCTCAGCAGTACGCAAATTCGCTAAGCTGAGTTGAGCAGTGCTTAAAGGGGCAAATGCTGAGCAGTGGTTAGCGGTGTGCAAATCCACTTAGCTGGGCTGAATGCTGCTTAGAATTATACTTCTAAGCACTGCTCAAACTGGCTAAGCACTGCTAAGCATTGCTCAGTTTTCATTTAAAAAAATATTTACAGATTGGAAATTAATTATTCATTAGTGACATATTATTAGGTGCATATATTTTATTTTACATGACATACCCTTATGTGCTTTGATTACATTACCTTGGGGTGTGACTGCACTGTATGGGACACTTATGTTTACATGGGAGATTTCACATTATATATCCACTGACACTGCAATTTTGGACCAGCTACACTACCCTGGTCAACAAATATCAGTTACTACATCATTAAAAATAACAAATAAACATTAACAGTGCTTTACCATATAAAAGATGAATAGCCTATTTTGGCATTTGAACCATGAAGTACTGCATGGAAAGCTGGAACTCTAACCAGTAAGCTAACTTGCCACTGAATATTTCCCCTATACATTTCTATTTAACTCTTACACGATTTTTAAGCAGTGCAGTGCAAAGCCCAATGATGTGCAAACCCACTCAGCTATGCTTAAACTTCACATATAAATGAAAAAAAAAATATTTCATGCAACCATTTTAAATTGATATATCTCAATATATAACTATCAGCATGTCAGCAGGTCACATGCTCTTCATGATAATCCATGGTAATGTAAAATATATAATTCTATCAACTTTCTAAGTTTGTAAGAGCAATATTTAAAAAGTGCCCCTATTTTTGGCCCCGTCTTCTGCTTTAATTTAATGGCTTTGTCCAGATTTCTTGCTCCAAGAGGTTGAGGTGTGTGTCCAAGTACACACTTTTTACTGTAATGTGCTATATGGAACTTTGACAATGCAGTGGGTGTATTACAGTTCCTGTCACATCCCCCTGCATTGCACTACATTGCATTCATTTGCTTTCAGTGTCACCTGTTCGGGGGATTCCAGTGGCACTGGTGAGGTCACGTACCAGATGGTCCCAAGCCTGGAGATTGGCTGGCTACACAGTCATTGTGTCAAGGACTGGGGCATGTTACAGATCTGCAAGCAGTACTGCAACACACCCCCTACACTCATTCAGTGTTTGTGTCCACAGATCCATCTCAGTGGCTCGCCTTCATTAATATGAATGTTGTGCTGCTGAGAGGGGGATGCGGATGCAAACAGCATTCACTCCATATAGCAGTATCACTATTCCTACATGGAGTTTATTGAATCCTAGTTGATATCTTGTCTATCAGGTCATTGGTGCATCTGCTAAGCTACACATGACTGCATGGTAGTTTGATGCAGGGTAAAGCAAGGAGGGGAGGGAATAGGATAATCAGTCATAGGATATGAAGGATGAAAAGCTATATGGATATGTTCAAGAATTGTTCATTCTTACATTTGTACTACACCAGTCAACTGTCCAGATTTCATAGATTTCATAGAATGTCAGATTTCGCCTTATTTGCTCTATTCCTCATGTTTTTTTTTTTTTTTTTTTGCAGCTGGAAAACATGCAGAGTCTACAGCAACAGTGGGAGGCCAGTGTAGCACAGGCCAAGGAATTGTTCTAAGAAGTGCCCAACACTGATTCCGTGACATGGCCCAGGGAGGGGAAGCCAGCCAGAAGAGATGACATTCAGCCATGAGGACCAGATCAGTTGCTCATGGGAATAGATGAGTATCATCAGAGGCAGTCACAGCTGAGTTGCTTGTGACAGCAATGGCTACGGACAGAGCATCAGGTAATGATATGGTATTGGGTGCCCAGTTAGGAAGGACAAGTTTGGATTGTGTTGGGGATGGTGGTGAGATGTCAGAAGATAGGTTATGTCCTGGGTTAGAGGATATGTGGGGGGCATAGGGGCTGCTCAAGGGTGGCAGCAGGTGAGTGGGGATGAGTTGGTTAGGGAGGACAGTGTTGGGTCAGTGGGCTCCATGGGTTCACCTTTGGAAGTGGGCTTGGATTTTGGCCTAGGGCCTGGAGATTGGCTGGCTAACAGTCACTGGGTCAAGGAATGGGGGCAGTGTTTCTGACTCCCCAGATCCCACCTACAATGAAAGAGTAGATTTGGAAAGGGAATATGTAGATGTTTTTGAGCTAATAGATGCAGACGGGGTGCAGGGGCTGGAGCAATCTGACTCGGCTAATAGTGAAAATTTGTTGGCTGCCTTAGTGGTGTTAGGGAGAAGAATGGTAAGAAGGATGCATCCTAGGACATGGGATAACTGGATAGTAGGTCTCATCTATTATATGGCAGTTTAATTGGAGAAGAACACCTCATTGGCATTATCTCTAATGGGCTTTTTTTTTTTAAATAAGGAAGGCTCAGCGCTTGAGGCCTGGGAACGCCTGGCTATGGTATGACCAGAGGTTCTGAAAACATAAAGCAGTGGATTATTTGCTTTGTTGGGAGGTTTGTCATCCAGATATTCAGTTGGCTACTATAATGGATAGTTCTGGGGGGATTCTTAGAGGTGGGGGATTTTGTTGGGCCTTTAATACTGGAAGTTGCTCGTGGGTTGGGTGTAAGTTTTCACACTTTTGTTCTAAATGTGGGGGGAATCATGCAGTGGTGCAATGTGGATGGTGAGAGGTTGACCCACTGAAATCGGGCTCATTTTCTGTTAAAGGTGACTACTTTCTTTTTCAAGGGTTTCAGAACATTAGAGATAGGGTACATTTTTGAGGGCTAAAGGGTGGATTGTCATTCGGGGAGTTAGAGGAAGTGCAAGTGGTGAATTCCCCCATTAAGATGGAGGTATTGCAGAGGGTGCTTCAGGGATTTGCAGATGTCTTGCTCTAAGAAGTAATTGGAGGTTTTTCTTGGGGGGGGTCCATTAAATTGAGGGTGGGGGAACAGGGTGGCTTGTAGGAATCTACGATCGGTAAAGGGTAAGGAGGATATTTTGCTGTATTAAACTAAGAAGGAGTGACAAGTTGGTAGGGTGTTCGGGCTGTTCAACAGCCCTCCTTTACAACACTTTAAGCTTTCTCCATTGGGTTTGGTTCCAAATAAAGTGGCTGGGGAATTTTGGTTGATTCACCACTTATTGTACTTAGTGGGGAATTTGGTGAATGACTTTATTTCAATAGAGGATGCTAGAGTTAATTACACATCTTTGAATTATGCCATGAAGGTTATTTAGGGGTTTAAGGACTCTTGGTTAGTGAATGTAGATATTGAATCTGCTTTTTGCCTGTTACCAGTAAGAGAGGAGGAGTGGCTGTTGCTGTGTGTGGTAGTAGGAGAAAAATGTTATATAAGGCTATGCTGATGGGTTGCTCCATAGCTTGTGCTACTTTTGCAAAATTTAGTACAGTACTTCACTGGGTCTGGCAATGGTGGGTGAGTATGCAGAGGGTAGTGCATTACTTAGATGATTTCTTCTTACTAGTTGAGGGGTTTGAGGGACTGTATAAGGGATTACAGGATTTCTTGGATATGTGTGATGAGCTAGGGGTTCCATTGGCCTTCCACAAGTTAAAGCTTTGATTTTTGGGGGTTTGTTATGGATCCAGGGCATGGGCTATTTTGCTTGCCTATAGATAAGATAGACAAATTGAAGTACAAGATTGGGGCATTGATATGTAAGGCAAAGGTACGCATTTGAATGTTCATGGAGCTCCTGGAGTTTAGAATTTTGCATGTTAGGCATTTCATCCAAGGCATACTTTTTGCAGGTCAGTGCCCCTTTTATTGAAAGGAAAGAGTAAACACCATTGGGTTAGGATTAGCAAGCTGGTGTGGGCTGACTTGGGTCTTTGGTTATCCTTTTTGGAGCAGTTCAATGGGGTCTGTTTTGGCAGTCTGATTGGGTTGGTCAAGCAGAACTGCAGCTGTTTACAGATTCAGTGCGAGGTACTGAAATGGGGGCTTTTTTTTTACAGGTGAATGGTTTGTGCCCAATGACCATTGGGATGGAAAAATGAGTGGAAGAGGGATGTCAATTTTTTGGAGTGAATGCCAATTTGGGTGGCTTTAGTAGTAGGGAAAGAGAAATAGTCAGGAAAGAGGGCAATTTCTATTCAGATAACATGGCAGTGGTGAGGGTTTTGCAGACAGACTGTTAGATCTGAAATGCTGTTAGTTTTACATAAGCTAGTTTGGCAGAGTTTGATTATTACTTTTTGATGTACAGGAGTGCATGTGGCAGGGGTTGAAATGCGATAGTTGATAGCTTATCTCAATTTCAGTTTCCCAGATTTCGACAGTTGGCTCCGGGGTCAGAGGAGGTGCTGGTGGTTTTGCCAGAAGAGGTACGGCTTCTTGGGTTGATGTAGCCAGAAGAATGGTGCAGCAATCATGGGAAGTGTCCACCAGGAAGGCATATGGTAGGGCTCTTTATGACTTCGACAACTTTTTATTGCAGTTACCAAAGGAAGAATGGGTTTGGTCGGAGGAGCTGCTGCTTTGTTATTTGGCCTGAGTTTGGGGGCATGGTAAGGCTTTGCAGACAGTTAATATTTATTTGACAGCAATTAGTATATTTGTTCATGTGGTTGGCTTGCATTATTTTACAAAATCTTGGCTAGTGGTGCAGATGCTGAAAGGATGGGGAAGAGTGGCTGGAGTGAAGGTAGACATGCTGGTCGTTGATGAGACAGATGTTGAAAATCTTGGTAAACGACCTGGCGTTAGTAGAGTGGGATTCAGTTGATTATGTTATGTGGGTTACTTTGAGTGTGTGGATGTATTTCAGTGCATTTCAGGTGTCAGAGTTGTTAGAGTCATTAGTTTGGGGTGATGTAATGATATGTTCAGGGTCCAGAAAGGTAGCGAATTGGAAAAACAAACAGATAGAAAAAAAGCAGCTATACCAAAACGCTCGCTGCCACCTCTCACAGAACAATTCAGCTTGAAGAAACGGAGTCCTTTCTTAAAAACAACCAATAATTTATTAAACAAAGTTGAGCGCTTTCTCCCGCCAGATGCGAGCTTCCTCAGAACAATAAATAAAAGATGTAACGTTGTTAATATACTAAGAAATGGCGCCAAAAAGTGACAATTCACCAATTAGCCAATAAATGTGTAAAAACAATCACTACTAATCTACAATACACAAATAGCACTATTCATTAAAATGATTAATCAAATGTACAATCCTTACACATGGACGCGCATAAGAAAAATCTTAATCTAAAAGTAGGAGTGGTTTAATAGACAAAAAGTCATTAATCCCTTTTCTAAGGGAAATTGTAATTCAACCATGTTAGTCTACCTAGCTGTCTGTTCCCTCTGTCAAGCCTATTACATAGGTAAAACAGAGAGGAAATTCAGACAGAGAATATATTCACATATGTATTGTATTAGAAGGAAGGACACAAAAAATGCCCTTTGTAGACATATTTTGGACCATGGCACAGATCACACTTTTAAGTTTGGAATTTTAGAGTTGGTTAGGAATAATCCCAGGGGAGGAAACTTTAAAAATTATCTGGCATATAGAGAATTATGGTGGCAAATCTATACTGATGCCACCACCCTCCCAGGGATTAATGACTTTTTGTCTATTAAACCACTCCTACTTTTAGATTAAGAGTTTTTTTATGCACGTCCATGTGTAGGATTGTACATCTGATTAATCATTTTAATGAATAGTGCTATTTGTGTATTGTAGATTAGTAGTGATTGTTTTTACACATTTATTGGCTAATTGGTGAATTGTCACTTTTTGGCACCATTTCTTAGTATATTAACAACGTTACATCTTTTATTTATTGTTCTGAGGAAGCTCGCATCTGGCGGGAGAAAGCGCTCAACTTTGTTTAATAAATTATTGGCTGTTTTTAAGAAAGGACTCCGTTTCTTCAAGCTGAATTGTTCTGTGAGAGGTGGCAGCGAGCGTTTTGGTATAGCTGCTTTTTTTCTATCTATATGTTCAGGGTCGGTTCACATTGGTCTACAGAGATCTAGAACTAATCATTTCAGGAAAGGTGCATTGATAGTTTTGAGGAAAGATAAGAATGAAGGCCTCTGTCTAGTAGGTTGGGCTGTACAATTCAGGCAAATGCAGGTTGGGGGTCCTCATGATTTTGTTTCAGGAAAACAGATTTTCATCTGAAGTCATTCCTATGTCTATTGGGCAGAGAAAAGGGCAGACGTTAGGCTGGATGGAAAGAATTGGGGATTATCTTGGTTAGGGTCATCAGTTACTTGTCATGGGAATAGAGGTCTTAGGTGGTCTCAATCGATGTATGAATTTGTTATGTTAAAGTGGTGGTTAGGTTCTCTTCGAATATTGGTGATACATTTAGGTGGTAATGACTTAGGAATAATTCCTAAGAAACAATTGATGGATAAGATAAGGGAGGCTTTGTAGATATTGCAAACATTATGCCCTGGCATATGTATAGTATGGTTGGAGATTGTGCTGCACTTGATTTGGAGGAATACTGATAGTTTTCATGCTTTGGAGTGGACTTAGAAGGCAGTTAATCATGGGCTGGCACTACAGTTAGGAGCATTGAGCATGTACATGATTGAATACCATGATTTTGACAACTGAGATTTGGTTTACATCTGATAATGTACATTTGAGTGACATTGGTCTAGATTTATTTAATGTCCATTTGAGATTATTTTTAGAAGGTATGGTTACATGTTTGGGTAAAAGAGGTAGAACAGCCTGAGGTCAGGCTGGTTGGTGGAGAAGATGGACAGGATTGCCCTCTTCTCTTCCCCCTCTTGGTCATTGTTGATATTGAATTTAGAGTCAAGTGAGCTGGAGGACGCTGCTTGATAGGAATAAGTGAGTAGGTCTGGGTGCTGCTTATTTACCATCACGACAACAAAAAAACAAGTCAACCAGAAATACAAGCAATGACCAGCACTTGACTCTGTGAAACACCATCAACCAACCACAAAACGAATTGACCTAGGTTTCATCTTTATTCAGACTTCTTCAGAATAGTAAAAAAACAATTTAGACCATGCAAGCTTAAATAAGAAACAAGTCATGACATCATTACTTAATTGATTAATTTGCATCCATCTTACTTAAAGCAAACTGAACACACTAATACAATATTAACAATACTGAATTATGAATTCAATTAAGTATTAGTTCAAAAACACACAATGGAACATACATTGAATAAAATGCAGTAAACGCAATAATTATAGTCCCATTATCCAAGAATATGTTTTAATTTTAAAATTGGGGCAATACTAATGTAATCATTGATGTCTGGTGATACCATGGCATTCAGTTTCAGTTGCCACCTCATTTCACTAATGTCAAGGTGAAGGTCGAGGACCTTACCCTGTACATCCCTAACAACTTGTTGCATTACACAAAATTTAAATACATGCCCTCCATTCAACTCAATATGTCTGTACAAGGTGTTAGTTTTTTTCTTTAACCTAATGTCTGACATATGCTCTATAATACGGTCTCTAAGGGCTCTAGTGGTTTTACCAACATAATATGCTGGACATTGACCACATTGTGCCAAATACATTTCTGGTGTAACAGTCAAAATCTCCACATAGCCTAATAGAAATACCAGCAACATTGAACTTAGAATTTGTAGGCAATAGCAGATGACACACACTATATCTACCACATTTAAAATTTCCAATATGCCTACCAGTTGGATTAAAAGTGCTTCCACCCTTCTCTAATAATTGCTTAAATGATTTTGCCTTCCTAAAGGCACATTTAGGAAGACTGCCCAGCTTTTCCCATCCCACATTATCAAGCCTAAGTAACTTCCAATTATTAAAGACTATATCCCTAATGTAAGGTGCATCAAAAGAATATGTGGTAATGAAATAAATACCACATTCCTGGCCCCCCTTATCAGCGTTGTTCACAACTACTTTGCTTAGTCCAAGTTGGGTATTGACCATAGCAGCACTATCAACCATACCCATGATCACAGGTTCATTATTCAATCTACCTTTTAATAATGACCAATATGTACCATCTACTCTCTTTCGTTTTACCTCATCTGCTATGACCTTACATATGCTTTCAGGATATCCTCTCCTAATGAACATGCTCATAATAAACTCTATCTCCCTCAAAAATTCTAATTCGCCACTAGTCATTCTGGCAGCCCTAACCATCTGGCCTTTGACAATTGCTTTTTTCTGGTGGTTAGGGTGACAACTAGAATAACTGAGATACGAGTTGGAAAAGGTGGCTTTCCTGTGGATGGTAGATGTTAACGCATGCTCAATAGGATCAATTTTCAAATTGACATCTAAATATGTAATCCCCTCTTTACTAAAGGCATGGGTAAACTTCAAGAAATACACTGTGTCATTAATATACTCCAGAAAATAATTAACATCTTCGACACTGCCATCCCATACTATGAACAAATCATCTAAAAATGGGTGTAGTGTCGAATCTTAGACTTAAACCTGCTTGCAAAAACATATTCCTGCTCCCAAAATGACATGATGTAATTTGCATAAATGGGGGTGCAGGCCTGTTACTTGCTTGAAATAATGTCGCTCAAAAAAGATAAAATTGTTGTTTAATACTGTCTCCATCAAGGTGACAAACAAATTTATACGATCCTGATCATATAGTCCAGTTTTGAGAAGCTGCCGCTCCAACCATTCTAATCCTATGTCATTAGGTATAACAGAAAAAAGATTGACAACATCAATGGTAACCAAAATAGTGTTGTCATTGATTTCCACAGTCCTTAACTTTTCCAAAAACTGCCAAGAATCCTGCGCCCCCATTTATGCAAATTACATCATGTCATTTTGGGAGCAGGAATATGTTTTTGCAAGCAGGTTTAAGTCTAAGATTCGACATTACACCCGTTTTTTAGATGATTTCTTCATAGTATGGGATGGCAGTGTCGAAGATGTTAATTGTTTTCTGGAGTATATTAATGACACAGTGTATTTCTTGAAGTTTACCCATGCCTTTAGTAAAGAGGGGATTACATATTTAGATGTCAATTTGAAAATTGACCCTATTGAGCATGCGTTAACATCTACCATCCACAGGAAAGCCACCTTTTCCAACTCGTATCTCAGTTATTCTAGCTGGCACCCTAACCACCAGAAAAAAGCAATCGTCAAAGGCCAGATGGTTAGGGCTGCCAGAATGACTAGTGGCAAATTGGAATTTTTGAGGGAGGTAGAGTTTATTATGAGCATGTTCATTAGGAGAGGATATCCTGAAAGCATATGTAAGGTCATAGCAGATGAGATAAAATGAAAGAGAGTAGATGGTACATATTGGTCATTATTAAAAGGTAGATTGAATAATGAACCTGTGATCATGGGTATGGTTGATAGTGCTGCTATGGTCAATACCCAACTTGGACTAAGCAAAGTAGTTGTGAACAACGCTGATAAGGGGGGCCAGGAATGTGGTATTTATTTCATTACCACATATTCTTTTGATGCACCTTACATTAGGGGTATAGTTTTTAATAATTGGAAGTTACTTAGACTTGATAATTTGATATGGGAAAAGCTGGGCATTCTTCCTAAATGTGTATGTAGGAAGGCAAAATCATTTAAGCAATTATTAGAGAAGGGTGGAAGCGCTTTTAATCCAACTGGTAGGCATATTGGAAATTTTAAATGTGGTAGATGTAGTGTGTGTCATCTGGTATTGCCTACAAATAATAAGTTCAATGTGGCTGGTGTTTCTATTAGGCTATGTGGACATTTTGACTGTTACACCAAAAATGTGGTGTATTTGGCACAATGTGGTCAATGTCCAGCATATTATGTTGGTAAAACCAGTAGAGCCCTTAGAGACCGTATTATAGAGCATATGTCAGACATTAGGTTAAAGAAAAAAACTAACGCCTTGTACAGACATATTGAGTTGAATGGAGGGCATATATTTAAATTTTGTGTAATACAACAAGTTGTTAGGGATGTTCAGGGTAAGGTCCTCGACCTTCACCTTGACATCAGTGAAATGAGGTGGCAACTGAAACTGAATGCCATGGTATCACCAGGCATCAATGATTACATTAGTATTGCCCCAATTTTAAAATTAAAACATATTCTTGGATAATGGAATTATAATTATTGTGTTTACTGCATTTTATTCAATGTATGTTCCATTGTGTGTTTTTGAACTAATACTTCATTGAATTCATAATTCAGTATTGTTAATATTGTATTAGTGTGTTCAGTTTGCTTTAAGTAAGATGGGTGTAAATTAATCAATTAAGTAATGATGTCATGACTTGTTTCTTATTTAAGCTTGCATGGTCTAAATTGTTTTTATTACTATTCTGAAGAAATCTGAATAAAGATGAAACCTAGGTCAATTTGTTTTGTGGTTGGTTGATGGTGTTTCACACAGTCAGGTGCTGGTCATTGCTTGTGGTGCTGCTTATTTAGACAGGGTGAGTGGGTAGGCTGCCCTGGTGAATTCTAAAGGAAGATTGAATTGCACTTATTGGTTACTGTTCTTGAATTAAGTTATTGGTTTTGTTGAATTTAATAAAGATTCTCAAATGTCCATTGGAGTTAATGTGTATTATTACAAGGGGCTGGGACAATGAAGGTGGGGAGAAGCCAGACCACTTTAAATATTCAAATTACCTTAATTTAAAGAAAAGGAGTTTGGCTACGCCTATTCAGACCCTACTGTAGAGGTATTCTCCAACACCTGTGAGAATGCAATTGATCATGAATTTGCAAAGGAGAATATGAGACCTAAAAATTCAATTTTACTAGGGATGAATATATAACGTTTCAAGAAATTAAAAGGAATAATTCTCTTCATATTGTGAAGCCTCACAAAGTCAGGGAGTGGTAATATACGATAGGTCTAAGTACTACGAAGAAATGTTGAAAATATTATAGCAATAACCCACGCCTGGGTATGGGTAATGCTGGATTTACCCACGGTTGGCGTGGTTTGGTCCCGAGTGCGAAGCCCGAGGGACCAAACAAAGCCAACCATGGGTAAATACAGCATTACCCACACCCAGAAGTGGGTTATTGCTATTATACCATGACATTATTTAAGAAAAGAAACTATTACTTTTCTTAAATAATGGCATAGTATAATGCCTGTTTACTGCCCTTCCGCAGATGTCTGGCATCCGCGGCAGTTCTGATGTACTGCGCCTGCGCGGTACATCAGAGCTTGAGCAAAACGGAGAAAGCAAGATCTCCGTTGCGTTTTTATTTTGCTATGTTAAATGGGTTTAACATAGCGAGACAGTTTTAAAATAAGCAACGGAGATGTCCGTTGCTTATTTTAAAACTGTCTCGCCATGTTAAACCCATTTAACATAGCGAACAAAAAGCAACGGAGAGCTTGCTTTCTCCGTTGCTTTAAAACATGTCTCGCTATGTTAAATGGGTTTAGCATAGCAAGACAGCTTTAAAATAAGCAACGGAGATCTCCGTCCCTTATTTTAAAGCTGTCTCGCTATGTTAAACCCATTTAACATAGCGAGACAGTGTTTTAAAAGTAGAGTTATACTAATGGAAAAAAGTCCGGGCGACCGGACCTTTTTCCATTAGTATAACTCGATTTACAATGTGCACGCTGGCCAATCAGCGTGCACGCTTTGGGGGGGTCATGGTATAATACTAAATAATGGCACCTATTTTCCAGCATCTATAAATAAGGTAAATCATTCTTATAAAATTGACCAGTTTTTGGAAGATGAAATGTTACAACTCTGCATGGATTTTGACACCTATAAATTCTTGAAAAACTCCTAAGATACCAGCTTTTTAAAGTATTCCTAAATTGCATAAATATTAAGTAACACTCCTATGAGACTGATAGTAGCAGCATCGGGGACAAAAACTCACCTTTTGCCCTATATGTTGATAAATGTTTAAAACCCCTTTTGTAGGTGGAGACCCATATAGTTAAGGATTCTTGGGACTTTTTTGAAAGAATTAAACCTGATTATTATAACAGTGCGGTCACTTTTTTGACTAGAGATGTAATAGATTTATTCTTCAGCATTCCACAAGAGGAGGGTCTTGAAATGTTTAATGAAGCATTGTTTAGTTTTGATTTTTTAGACAAACAAAAGATCAGGTTAATAATGGAATGCATGCAGACAGTACTTGAAAACACCCATATTTGGTTTGAAAAAAGTATATTCCAGTAAACAAAAGATGTAGTGATGGAGGCACATGTGCCCCATTTTTGCAAATCTTGTACTGTTAACATGGGAGAAGCAATATATTTTTGGTTCACACTCTGAGGACCACATTTTACTTTACCTTAGGTTTTTGGATGACATCTTCATCTTGTGGGGTGGAAACACAAAACAGATTGATGATTGTATTCACTATATTAACTAGACTACCCATTTTCTAAGGTTTACATAACAAATTGACAGACATAAAATTAATTATCTGGACATTACCCTAACTTAGAAGGAAGGGGAGTTTTCATCCATTATGTATCAAAAATCAACCTTCTCCAATGATTACCTACATTTTCAGAGCGCTCATCCCCTTTCCCAGAAGAAGTCGTGTAAAAAGTCAATTTATAAGACTTTCTAGAATGATATTAGAAAAGGAGTTATTTGATAGTGAGAGGGAGGTTTTGGAAAACATGTTTTTGGAGAAAGGATACTCTCAGTCCTTAGTAAGAACTCTAAGTACGGAGGTTTCAAACAATAGAATGGAGAAATATACTCCACTATTGGGGGCTGGTCTAAAAGATATAGGAGCATTCCACCATGATATGGGTGGTAGAAAAAATGGGAGGACACCCACTGGGGAAGATGCCAATAGTAGTAACAATAAAGGATTATAGTGCACTGGACAATGAAGTTATTTCAACAGGACATTCATATTGGAATATAGCTTTGAATCCCACACCACTAAAAGTATTATACATAAATATTGGGATGTTTTGACTAGTGAGGGGCAACTTAGTGGTATTGTGGACCCCAGGCTTTTGTTCACATATAAAAAAGCTCATAATATAAAAAATATTATAGAATTTAACAATACTAAAAAAAAAGAGAAGAAAAGTAAAGAACCAAGAATGTGTGGAGCTTGTGCTCAATGTAAGCATACTTTTGAAACACCAGATTTCCGGCTTCAGAACCAGATTAGAACAGTTATATATGATCAGTATGGTAATTGTCAGACCAGAGAAGTAGTGTATCTTGCTATCTGTGCCACCTGTACATCTTTTTATGTAGGCAAAACTGAAAGGCAACTTAGAAAAAGAATATATGAGCACAGTTATGAGATTTCCACATGTAATGTCAAAAATGCATGTATAAGCATCCAAGATCATGTAGGGGCTTTAAAAATGTTTCATTTACTATAGTGGAAGTGGTTATCCCAGATCCGAGAGGGGGTGCCTGGAAGGTATACCCTGAGGTTAGGGGGTTATATTGGCAAATTAAATAAAATGCCACCCACCCTCCAGGTATTAGTGACAATATATCCCTTATACCAGTACTAAAACAAAAGGCAAACAAATATTAAGCCTGGAGTCTGCATGTCCTCCCCGCGGTCGAGTGGCCTCCAAAAGACATGCGTGAATGGGCATGCGTTCGCTGAAGGTTGGGTGTCGGGCTGGCAACTCGGCACCATAAAAATCTACTGCCAATCATTAGCAGACCGGAGTTCCGCTGTGGTGACCCCTAACCTGGAAAAGCCAAAAAGACAAACAACAACTAATAACCAACAAAGAAATATATGGAATTGTTCCCAAGTGCATTGATTATTAACTAGTTAACAAATCATCTGAGCTTTTCATTCAAACTTTCAGTTTTGACTTTTGGTCTTGTTTTTATGTAAATATTGAAATTTTAGTACTACTACAATACTTTACCAGCTATTAAAGTTCCACTTGTCACATATCGAAAGATTTTTTTTAAATATCAAAAGTTTTTAAATGATTTTAAGCATTTTACACATTTCATAAGTCTTTTTTATGTGGTTTAAATGTTTCTAAACAAGTGTGTTTGAAGTATTTAACTTTGGTTATATAACTAATGGTGATTATTTAGTAAGAAATGTTTGTATTTAAGTATATTGGAATATGCCTTTAAGAGCAATACCTATGTCATTAACTTATTAGCTTACTATTTTTTTTTTTAGCAATTTAGGGTTAGGTATAAAACAAGCACCATTTCTGTATGTCAGGTTTTTTTTCTAATGAAGTCTTTGTCCATGATGAAAAGCTAATTTTACAGGCTCTATATCAGAACACCGAAAGTTCATTCTTTGGAATGTCCTTGCATCAACCCCTAGTCAGCGAACACTGAAAATAGTGAAATGACAGATAACCAAATTTTTTCCTAGGGAAAGAATTCGGTTGTCCATTTCTGTTGTTTCGCTATTTTCATCAATGTGGTGGAAAGTTACGGGTCGGGTTCAGGTAAGTGTGCGATTGGGCATGGGTTAGGTGAGTTAGGGTTAGGGCGCAAGGGAGGTATGTGTGTGATTGTGTGGATGTGAGGGTTAGGGCTGGTTAGGTGAGTTAGGGTTAGGGCGTGGGTGAGGTGAGTTGCGATAGTGACGGACCTTAGGGTTAGGGTTTGGGTTAAGGTAAGTGGATAGTTAGTAGTGTTTGTACAGTTTAGTGTAGGGTTAGCTGTAAGATTTTGGGTGCATGTGTGTGGATTGTTGTTTGTTTGGTGTGCTTGTGCTGTGTGTATGTGCTTTGGAACAGCAATTTTTCCCTAGGTAAAAATCCGCTGTTCTGAATGTTCAATGTTGTCAGCGTTTGCTGATTAGGGGTTGATGTAAGAACATTCGAAATTGTGAACTTTCTGTGTTCTGATATAGACCCAATTTTACATGATATTAAGCTTAAAATTAATGTAGTTCGCTGCTATTGGACTGGTGCAGTTCCTTTCTGGATTTGGGCTTTGCTTTACTGGATTTATTTTGATTTTGAAGTGGATTTTATTTCCAGGTGATTCTCCTGTTTTTTTGTGTCCGTTATCATCCTAGCCACTAGAGCACTAAACGTATGGCAAGCAGGAGAATTTTAATAACCATAACCCTTGCCTGTAGAGGTGTTCTTTTGCTAACACTTTTAATATGGATAGTGAACTTATCAGGTGGATTCTTGGGAAGAATTGGGCCATTATTGAGGGTGAATGAGGAGATACATAATAAATTGGGAGACAAACCTATTATGGTATATAAAAAAGGAATTAGTCTGAAGAACATATTAGAGAGACCCATGAGTAAAAGCCACACTAATAAAAGATATGAGGAAATGTGGCCAATGTCATACTTGTAAATATATTCAAGTAGGGGAGTCCTGTATAATCAACAATTGATTTTTGTACATAAAAGGTAGATTTAACTGTCAGTCTAAAGGGGTGGTGTATGTTTCCCTATGTCTGGAGTGTCAATGCTACTATACAGGAGGAAATGAACAAACATTAAAACAACGGATATAGGAACATTTAAAAAATATTAGAAAATGAAAATGTACCAATACACTGGCTAAACGCATTATTTGCAACCCAGAATATGATTTTTATGTTTGTAGTTTCTGAGCAAATCGAACAGAGGAAGCAAGGGGAACCTTGGTCACTTATTCTGAAAATTAGAGAACTATATTGGCAATTATTATTTAATGCTTTTGAAATGCCAGGTCTGAATGACAATTGTTCATTGCTTGTATGTTGAAAATGAAAGCGTTGGAAAGATAATTAATTTTATATTTATGCTGATGTTTAACAATTTATGGTTGTAATATTTTAATAAAATTAACTGTTTGAGGGTTATAGCACATGTATATACCTAAGTGCATATTTTATTTTATTCTTTTGTTGGTGTATTATAAAACTAAGGGCTATTATTTCTTGTATGGTTCAGTAGTGTTAGGATCATTTTGTACTAACATTACTAATGATATAAGTGATCAGTATACCTATCTGTGTGTATATTTTTAGTATATTTGAATTATATGATAAGTTTGAAAGTTAAGAAAAAAAGTTAAAGTCATGTGATGGTTAAGCGTGTGATTTAAACTGAGTTTGTTATTGTTTGGAATTTATCTGATGAAGTTCTTGTTTAAACAATTAAAAATAGTGGTTTTCTCCAATGGGGCTGACCTCCTTGTCATTTTTGTGCTAAATACTTTCTTAGCCAATTGGTGATGCCAATTATTTTGCTTTGGATTTGTGATGTAATTCTCAGAGGTGGCAATGTGTTGCTAAAGATAGATTCAATAAACTCAGTGTAGGAATATTGCTATTCCTGCATGTAGTGGTTCATGTCCGTGTAGCCCCAGCAGTGCACCTTGCATATTCATGAAGGCTTCCTGCTATTTAGGCTAAACGGACATGGAAATACATATGGGAGCAGGCAAGCAATGCAGGGAGTGTGTGACAGGCTCTGTGACACACCCCCTGCATTGTAAAAGTGCCACATGACACCTCACAACCTGCTAAAGCAGGAAATGTGGACAAAGGCACAAATAATGGTGGGAAAAAGTCTTAAAAAGGGACACTTCTTAAATATTTCCCTCACACACTTAGAAAGTTGATATAAAACAGGTTATGCTTCAGTATAACTGTCCAAAGGATAGAAGTCTTAAAGTCAAATGTATGTCATTATTCCCTGGCAGCAGTCCATGTGGAAAAAGGCACAAATAATGAGGGCACAAAGCACTAAAAGTAGGGGCACTATTTAAATATAGCCCTCACAAACTTAAAAATTTGATAGAAAAAGTATATGCATTAGCATGAATTTCTGTAGGATAGAAGCTTGAAAGTCAAATGTATTCCATTATTTCCTGACTGCAGTCTTCAATGACTTGTCAGAAAACCTCAATAATCACTATATAACATAATAATATAATAATAATATAATAAATCTTTTTTTTTTACATGCTAATGAATGTTTAAGTGTAGCTAAGCGGTTGTGCATGTTATGGACCTCTGCTTAGCATTGCTTAAACATCCCATAGGAGATAAATAGAAATATACAGCTGAAACTTCTAAACTGCGATATTGTTGTTGTTAGGAGTCCTGACGTTGTATGCAGGCGCTCACAGTTCAAGTACTAAGGCAGACAAGTTGTGTTTATATGAGAAAGCAGTGTTAAAATTATTTATTTTTTAACTTAAAGTATGTAGTAACTGTTTTTTGTCAACCAGGGTAGTGTAGCTGGTGTAAAATGTAAGTCTGAGTGCATGTAACGTGAAATCATCTATGTATACACAAGTGTCCCATACAGTGTAGTCACATCCCTTGCTAATGTAATGAAAGCACATAGAGAGATGTCATGTAAAGTAAATCAAACACACCTACTAAATTAAGCCATTATCTTGATATTTTTTAAAATGAAAAGTGAACAATGGTCAGCCATGCCCAGCTATGCTTACCAGGTTTAAGCATTGCTTACACGTGATTGATAAGCAGCAGGTAGCTCAGCTAAGCGGATTTGCCAACTGTTAAGCAGTGTTCAAAAATTAACCCTTTAGGCACTGTTCAAACCAGCTTAGTGGGTTTTTAGGTTGCTAAGCTGTGCTAAGCATTTTTTAAATGGTCCAATGACGCCATTGGATGGGAATATGGCCTTATTTAATCCATGCAGGTGGGAATACAGCCATAACCTGTTTAGTTTGATCTCTACAGGAACATGTCTGGTATTGGAGAGGGAGTGCAGTTTCAGGCACAGCACTGGAGCAATCAGGAGTCCAGGGCCATGGCTGGACTCCTTGTCAAAAATTACAATAAGAGACTCAGTACCAGGGCTCACAATACAAAACAGAGGCTGGGACCATCTTGCACATGATCTCACCAGTGCTACTGGTATCCCCCAGACTGGTGAGCAGGTATGGCACCACTATGCTGACATAAATGGGGGAAGGGTTTGCTCTTGGCCCAGTGGATACAAGATGCACAGGCACAGAATGCTCCCGTAGTGAGTAAGTATCACTATTAAGTAGTTTGTGGCAAAGACTAGCCTGAGAATGTGATAGACAGGTATGCATTATGTTTGTCTATCTCCCCTACAGCTGTAGCAGAGAGGGTTATGAACATCGAAGACCATGGTGACAGACTGCTGAGGCTGTGCCGACAGGCTGATGAGTACAAATCTATTTTTCAGTATGTTGTTCAAACAGCTAAGGAGTACATTGCTTACTGCTAGTAGGTATACTTTTACTGTGTGAACTGAATAAATAAAAATGTTTGACAGACTAATATTGATGTGCAATAAAACTACCTAAAAAAACTGTTGTGTTTATTCTGGTATGTTGTTGTAGACATTTAGAATGTATACAGATTCTTCACAGCAAATGTGGCTGTGACATCATACATTAACTGAGCTTCTTCTGTGAACCTGCTGTAAGAAAACCATAGATGGTGGAACTGTAAAACAAGATATAACTGAAATGTGAAATATATACTGTACTAAGTTCTGAACTCTGAATAGTAATGCGTAAAGATTTAAATTGTGTTCCATCCAGCATTGCCTTGTGCTAACCTTTCATTTCCAGATTGTAGCAATCCAAAGGATTAATGCACAGTACAATAACTGTACGTCATGCATGCATCACAGGATTACAAGTTCAGACTGTCTAACCAAGAGACTATTAGGCAGAAAACAGTAAAACTAGAAACAGCAGTTCTCCAGTAGCTCATTGTGATGAGAAATAGCTTAGTTGTTAATTTTGCACACACAAACATGGTTCAAATCCAGGGAGTGGTACTAAGAAGTGTGCACATCTACACAAAAGGAATCAGGAATAAATGTAAAAACAGTCAGGTAGTGTTAATAGATATTTTCTCCACAGGTTGTACAGGTAAGGAAATGTTGGTAGTAGCTGTATGAAGGGTATACTAATAAACTGTATACAACTGCTCAACTGTCGCACCACATGCCTGCAAATGACAGCAGGACAGGTACATACAACATGCACTCTTTCCTATACATGTCTCTCAAGTGTCACACTGTCATTGCTAGTGGTCACTGCTGCCAATAACCCTAGACACAGATAGGAAACTAGTTGAAATATGCCAGTAGCACACTCACATAACAGCAGTTAAGGGTACCTCTCCTGTGCCAGATATGTAACCCTGACATGTATGAGTCCCCTTTAGTCATGTACCCAGAGTTGTCACAGTGTGCCCCATACCATTCCATGTTGACAGTTTAAAAGCTATGTCTGTGCTACAGAAGCTATGGGCCACAGGCAGATGTAAAGTGAGGGCAGATCCATAGAGTATTGAGCAGTACTGTTGTGATAAATAGAAGCATAAACAGCTGTTAATGGACTTTTGTGTCTCTCACCCCACCCCTCATCTGGATCAATATGAAAATTCATATACTATGGGTATGTTTTACTCCAAACCTAATGTTGGGACTTGTATTCTAGTATTGTTTATATATTTGATTGTTTGCATGTTAACATACCTTGTTCAAATACCATTGTTTGTGCCCTGTTGCTGTCAGTGTTACTGGCATGCTGTTATGGTGCATATTGTTGTTCCATTTATGCATATGTTTGTTTTGCTATGCAACTGCTTCAAATCTATTTTATGGGTTAATTGGAACATCCATGCATGTTGTTATAACTAATCTGGAAATGTGTTGTTCATGACTAACCAAAATATTCTTTAAAATCTCAACACCATAGCACGTTTGGGAAGGCAGATCCCGGCAGATCAGCCAGTCCCACCTCATCTGGCCATGCACTAGGTACCAGCACATCTGGGACCCAATCCAGGGCTTTCTTGTCCACTGGTCCTGTACCATTTTCAGGTGGAACTGCCTCAGGGGACAGGGTCTGTTCCCCTGGGAGTGGGCACGGACAGAAGCCTGTCACCCATAGTCAGGTCCGGGGTTTGGTGCAGCTCGCCATCCAAACAGAATTGGATGGGCAGCCATGCCAGATTGAGGGCTGCCTGGTGCACCTTGAGGGGCAGGCCACCTCTCTTGTCCAGCCCTCAGCACAGCCAGCTTCGGGGCCATGAAGGAGCAGTGGTGACTGCCCATGGGTGGGGAACTCAGTCCCACTGTATCCATTTGGGGGCTCATGGGCTTCACATTCCCAAACAACATCCCTGTCGAAAGTGTTTACCCCCTCATATGTCATATACAACCCCTGTCTGCTGTCTTGTCTGTCTGCAAATGCAACCTATCCCAACCAAACTACCTCCCCAGACATACCTACAGCCCTTCCCCAACATCCCACTCTCACCTTAAAAAAAAGGGCATCTGTCCCAGAAAAAAAAACATTGCCCCGTACATACCTCTACATTTTGCCCCTATGTACAGTGAAACTTATCAATCAACCCATTGATTATTATGCAAATATCTGTTGCCAACACCCCTCCCTGTGGGGTGTAAGGCTATAAATTCCAAATTTTGCACATGTAAGGCACAGCAGTTGCTGCCGAAGAAATGTAGCACTATGGTCCTTTCCTACATCCATCCTGTGCATCCCTTGCTGCTTTTCATAATGTTTTACCCCCTGCTCGCCCCCATTTTACCACTTTCCTATCACCCTTTTTTCATTTCTTTAAAGAAAATTAGCGCGGGTGTAAGCAGGAGTAAGCGCTGCTAAGTAAGTTAAGAGAGTTTTTTTAACCATCTCTTAGCTATGCTTATCACCTCGCAAAACCATGCAAACCCACTTACAACTGCTTAAAAGTGCCTTAATCACTCTGTCTCCATCAGGCCTTGTTCTGCCTGGCAACAAAATAATCAGTGCTGCCAAGTCTCAAACGCAGGATGCTGTGCACTACAATCACAGCAACGTACACTTCACCATCTGAGCTATGGGAATCTGTAATACTTCTACAAACATATCATTCATTCTGATCATTTAACATTAATGGAAAAAGTAATCACCTCCAAGGCTGGAACCCAGGACTCTGTGCACAACAGTCACAGCAACATACACGATCCAAGCTACAAGAATTTGTGATATTTTTACAAACGTTTCATGCACAACAGTCATTATATATATATATATATATATATATATATATATATATATATATATATATATATATATATCTAGACATCCTGATAATCAGCCTCTTACTGCAACACATCTGCTAAAAGCCCGACAAACTGGGGAGATAAAAGGCAAACAATAGTGACATCTGTAAAATATGGCTGCCATACACGTATAAGTCTGTTAGAGTGGCATGGTTTGCTTTAGCATACAATGCCTGATAGAGTCCAGGTCTGAAACACAAATTAATGTCATTATTTACTGAAGTCAATTCTCACACCATCCCAGTGATTTCTCAGAAACCCGCAACTGTTGTGGCCAACAGACAAAACATATGAGCCACACATCAGGACAGAGTCTAGACATCTGGACAGTGGAGTGGTATGACTGCAGTCATGTAACAGAATGGAAAAACCTGTGACAGCCTCCAGCCATGTCACCCAGCACCTTCTGAACCACAGTAAGATTAACACGATACCAACCCAAATCAGCTCTGGGCAATTACCCATGTATATCCAAATATATCATGCACTACAGGGATGTAATTGTATGAAAAAGCAGATAGTGGTGTATAAATGTCCACCCACAACCATTTGAACCACAGTCACAGCAACATACCAGTACACCAAATGAACTCTAGAGTAGAATGACTGAAGGAACATCTCCCGATTCTCAGTCACACAATACGCTGACAGATACTGGCCCAACTCACAGTGTACTGGGAAACCTGAGGTGTTAAAGGAACTTTTGCAGTCTGCCCCAACAAATATACACACCTGATAGACCACCAGCAGCTGCAGCAGCATGCACAGTTAGAAAGAAGAAGGATCTGCTACTCTCCCTACCCAGCCAAACCAACATCTACATGCAGCACTGCTACACAGTCTTGGCAGTCACTTCACAATAGCCAGACATATATAACTCTCATATGTACAGTTTTCCACAAAATGCCAAGGGTGTGAGACCATATTCATGGCCACTGCCGCATACCACTCCCAGGAGTCTGCTAAGTCAATGGGATGCTATCGTGAGTGCAGTCAATAAATAATGATATCATATACCTCTGGCCCTCTTACTGCAAGATATATGGACAAATCATGACATACTTGGGGGACAGGGGGCTGGAAAGAGGGACATATCTCACATAATGGTGTTACTAACTGAAACAGTTGACAGTGTCACAGGCTTTGTTGTAACATAACATCCCTGAAGGATATGATGTCTGAAACACCAACAGATGTCAACAGTTACTGACTACAATCCTCACAATATCCTACTGCTTCCACAAAAACAAATGTTGTCTGAGGAACAGCCCAAACATAACAGGTAAACCCCTGGGCAGTCTGTGGACATCATGGCAGTTAAGAGGTATGTCAGAGACATATCACTCTCAGACATCAAGTCACACAGAAAATGCATGTCCAGAAGAACCCTTTTAAATTAGCAACCCTCTATGTGTATAACAGGACTACTGACTTACAATCTGTACCTAATTCTGGAGCTTTGTTCCCCATGTTACTGAGCTGTCTCCACATGTTCTCTCCTGAGAGGTATTCCCACATACTGTCTATGAAGCTGTAACCCCCACACTTCCGTAATGTCCTCCACACAGGGAAGAGAAACTGGCAAGGCACACATGAAATCTGTCATTATAGCAATGTGTTGCTATGGCATTGGCAATGGAAAGACAACGCAGCTGCTCTGGATGAAAGTAGCAAGTGGGAGACACCGATTGGTGCACAGGCCATCACCTGCTCATGAGCAGTACCTACAAAAGGCAAGCTGATGCCTATGCAACACACGTCTCAACCCATCTACATAAAGATAGACTGCGGCTACACACACCTAACCATTTGCATTGTTGTGAGGGAACTCCCAAGCACTATAACAGGCATGTCAATCATGTAAGCATATAATGGAATGCAGAAGAGGGGATGCAATGATGTCAAGTGGGACATTAAACACTAAGCCGCAACAAGACCTGCATGCTGCTGTCCAGCACCTATGGCCATTACAGCTTGCCCTGCCTGCATTGACATGAAGCACATCACTGGTCTTTGAGTCAGCCCAGCAAAGGCCAGCGCATGTATGACTACTACTGGAGTCTCTGTTGTCCAATACTGAGTGTGTCACTGGCAGGCCAGCTACCTGGGATGTTGTAATTACTCATATGTCACCTGTGAGTGTTACTCTGATACATATGCTTGTTTCACAAATGTAAGACTCAACACTCAACAAAAGCCCCTAAGGCAAAACTGCATTCCCAGCACACTAGTCATAGGTGACTTGATAGTGAGGCACACTGATGTCCCACTCACTATGTTGAATAAGGAGAAAGTAACAGTCAGCTTCCTGTCAGGTGCCAGGATCCGCCACATAATGCATGCACTCAGGTCCCTCAACAACAGGTACAAATATGACTCTGTTATTGCACATGTGGGTGTGAATGACCTGAGATGTACCTCCCTGGACTACATGAAAAGAGACATGGAGGAGCTCTCAGATTATGTAGCCCAGGCGGGTGTGAACCTAGCCCTGAGCAGCATCCTACCATTATCCAAAATTATACCACAGTACAAGCAGAAAATGATTGATTTCAACAATTGGCTAAGCTTCTGATGTCATTCTAAGGGGATTCAGTATCTCTCTGCTGGAATGACATGATTGACAGACCTTGATGCTTTGCGTGTGTCACCCCTGGGCTTCCAGATACTGGCCAAGGCTCTTGCCACCCCTATAGTGCCTTTTCTAGTTGGTGTTCCAAAGACCAAATTACCACCATAACAGCTACAAACAAATGCAATCTGAGGGTCATACTGCACAATGCTAGAAGTCTAAATCTCAAAATGCACTCATACAAAGCACTCCTTAAAATGGAGAACATCGACATTTGTGCTGTAACAGAGACCTGGTTCAAGGCTGCAGAAAGCACCCCTGCATTACCAAGCTATAACTCATTCCACACCTTTCAGCGCCAGAACTTGGACCAAAGCTCCAAAGGTGGTGGTGTTTCCATATTCATAAAGGATGTGCACACTTCCAGATTGGTACCCCGACATAATGCACTAGAGATACTTCAGGTGCAGCTAACATTGGGTAAAACAGTGATTCAGGTTGTAGCCTGCTATAGGTCCCCAATCATGTCCCAAAACTCACACTCCACATTTCTAAGCACCTTGGAGAATATTAGGGTCCACCCTAACACTCTCATAATGGGCGACTTCAACTACCCCTCCATTAACTGAGAAAACTACTCAAGTACCAATACACATGCCCAATGTTTCCTGGAATTCATTAATTCCAATGCCCTGGCCCTGCTCGTTCTTACCCCCACTAGAGGTAGCAACATCCTTGACCTGGTCATTACTAACACGGGCGACCATTGCTCTACACCTTTAGACAACTCCTCCCTGGTTAGATCCGATCACAAACTAATCAACTTGAAAATCCACATCCCTCTCACCCACCCTGCAAAAGTAACCACCATGAGAAACTCCTCCAAAGCTAACTTTGGGCTCCTAAAAACAGAGCTGGCTAACTTCATGGCACCCATGCAAATGGAGAATAGTTGCATGACCACCGAATCATACACCAATGCACTGTACGAACATGTAAACAAGTGCATGGATCTCACCATACCCAGTAGAACCAAGATGCTATCCTCCAAAAAAAGGAAGCCAATCTGATTGTCCCCTGCCATAAACAAACTCTACAACAGAAGGAGGAAACTGATGCAGAATAAGGTGAAGTCCCAAGACAGGAAAGACTCCCTTATCAGCCTCAACAAAAAGTTGAGATTCCTCATCAAATCCTCTAAAGATACCTATGAAAACAGAATTGCAGCAGATAGTAAAGACAAACTACGAGGCCTTCTATAGTTATGTAAACAATCTCCATGGCAATGTCCATATTTGCTCTAAGCTAATGCACAATGGTAGCTCCTATACCGAGCCGACAGATATTGCCAATATACTGGCTGACAGATTCAGTGCCAACTTTAGCCCTCTCTCCCCCACTAAAGAACCAATCACAATACCAGTAGATTGCCAGGCACCCAGTATTACTGCTACACAGGTTAAAAAAGCACTGTCCAACGCCAAGAATACAGCTTCTGGGGGACCTGATAATATGCCTGGCTGTGTTCTACATGAACTACAGAGTGAACTGGCACTGCATCTGTGTGCCCTGTTCATTCACAGCCTCATCTCTGGCTTTCTCCCTACTTAATGGCATGCTGCTACAGTCATCCCTCTCCACAAAGGAGGAGCGACTACAGAACCTGGGAACTATCACCCCATTAGTCTCATGAGTCTGATATGCAAAGCTTTGGAATGCATCATTGTGGACCTAACAAACAAGGATATAGGGAATCTGCAAACTCTGGTTAGAACAAACAGTAGTCTCTCCCTTGATAATCACATTGCCATAGTAGTTAGGAAATCCTTCTACATGGCACACCTCATCACAAAAGGGTTCTCATCCAGGAAAAAAGAGGTCATTGTTCCCCTCTACTCAACACTCATTAGACCCATTATAGAGTACAATGCCCCTTTTGGAATGTACCTCACAAGACATCTGCAGCAGTTGGAAAGGCCGCAGAAGTACCTCATAAAGAGAATTACTGGCCTCAAACAGATGCCCTACACTGATCATCTCAAAAATGCTCCAGCTTTACTCTGTAGCATATCACCTACTCTGAGGTGATCTCTGCCTAACATATAAAGCTATGTCAAACCCAGAGCTGTTGGACATGCTACACCTAAAGAAATCCCAATCCCTCTGAGCTACATGCTCTAGGAACCTAAACCTTGTCACCACAATAAACAGGACTTGATGGAGGGATAGATTCCTGTCCCATAGACTTCCCATACTCTGGATCAAGCTCCCCATCTATGTCCAGCAAAGTTCCTCATTAACATTCTTCAAGAAAAATCTTGATGAGTGGATGTGAAATAGGAAGTACACCCCGGGGATCACTTCTGTGGCTCTAGTTGACAGGGGCACAGGAAATGAACTTTCTTGGGTTGGTGTAAGCCAGGGAACTTTGCTGGTTAGGCTTACTTAGGCCCTTGGGCCGATAGCCTAGTACCTACCTATTAACCTACCTATGAACCTATGGATCCCACACAGTTTGGTTTTCTGAAGGGTACATCATGCCTGCTCAACCTGGTCAACTTCTTTGAGTCAGTCAGCAGAGCTGTGGATGATGGCAAGATGGTTCATACAGCCTACCTTGATCTGGCCAAAGCCTTTGATACCATTCCCCACTCAGGAATCATAGAAAAACTCAGTAAGCTAGGGAACAACCCCTATATCACTAGGTGCATTGCAAACTAGCTCACAGATAAAATCCACAGTGTGCATGTAGCTGACTCCATGTCAGACTGCCGACCAGTCACGAGTGGAATCCCACATGGTTTGGCCATGGGTCTTCTCCTATTTGGTATCTGCTTCTCTGAAGTCCATGCCAGCATGAAGGGACTCTGGCTTACAACGTTTGCAGACAATTCCAAGTTGGGAACTATTATTAACTCCCCAAGTGATGTTGACATCCTACAGAAAGGCCTCACTGAGACCAACAACTGGTGTCAGAACCATGGCCTTAAGCTCAATGCTAAAAAATGTGCCATCATCCCCTTTGGGAAAAACCTGGTTCCCATGAATTACCACATTGATGGTAGTCCACTGAACACTGATGGTGTTATAACAGATCTGGGAATGCAGGTTGACAGGAACCTCTCTTTTGACCACCACATTGCCACTGTGTCAGAAAGTCCTTCTATGTGGCACATCTCATTACTAAGGATTTTGCATCCAGGAAGAAATAGGTCATTGTCTCCCTCTACTCTTTCCTGATTAGGGAAATCATTGAGTACAATGGCCCTTTTGGCATGTACCTCATTAGACATCTGCAGCAACTGGAGAGGCTGCAAAAGTACCTCACAAAGAGGATCCTAGGCCTTAAACACTTGTCCTATATGGACAGGCTCAAAAAACTCCAACTATTCTCTGCCTCATATTGCCTACTTAGAGGTGATATCTGCTTGACTTACAAAGCCATGTCTGACCCAGCTGTGTTAGAAATGCTACATCTAAAGAAATCCCAATCCCTCCACACCATATGCTCCAGATACCTCAACCTCATTACCACAATCAACAGGACAAGCTGGAGGGACAGGTTCATAACCCAGAGACTTCCCATGCTGTGGAATAGACTTCCCATATATGTGAAACAAAGCGCCTCACTGGCCTTCTTCAACAGAAATCTTGATGAGTGGATGGGAAATAGAAAATTCACCCCGGGGATCCCACCAGTAGCTCTACTCAACAGAGGCACCAGGAACTAAGGTTGGGTGGCAAAATGCCAGGGTAATCCTTTGGGCTAGGCTTGTAAAGGCTCCACGACCATTAGCCTTGTGCACACCTATGAACCTATGATTAATTAATTGTTTAATTGAATTCAATGTCTGGATGGTATTTTATTCTATTTGAAAAAAATTTGACTGTATAAAAGCTGATATTGTATTGTTTAATAGTTTCATGTAGTATGTGCCTTTCTTCTTTTGGCTGTCATTTTAGTTACTTTGTGCTGTTTATTGTTTTAATAAACTTCACAGCACCATCTTCTCTTGACTGAGAAACATTCTTCATAAAGTCTTAGAGAAAATTGACTTTTTTGACTTCTTTTCACTACTAGACATGCTATAATTTTCCCATTTAAAAGGATCTATTATTAAAAGTTATGTTCATTGAATTTTTGTGAAGCATATACTTGAATTAAAATAATCTGTATGCTTGCTTTGCATGCATTTCTTGACTTATTAATCGTTTAGCTGAAATCAATGCCTGGATGGCACTTTATTCAATTTGAACAAAAACTTAAGAGTGTATAAAACCTGATTTGATACATTTTATTTTTATTATTTTCATGCACTATGTGCTATCTCCCGACAATTACATACACACACTCACATACACACAACTGCCCCCCACACACAAACATAACTAACCTAAACTAGAAACAAGCAGGGGGGCTTCGCCCCCCTGCACCCCCCACACCTCCCCTACTTATATAGTTTAACTCCGAGACCACACAATCACACACACAAAGGCAACTCACACACACACATTTCACAGCCCCTTGCACGCACACATCACAACCAAAACACACACTAACATACACTACAGCACATAACCTACACACTCATACAAACATACCTGCACTTACATCCATTCATACACCGCAACACCAGAAGCTCCGAACTTCAGTATTTCGAATTTCACACTTCTGGTGTTTCGCGATTCCGAGCATTTGGTATTCTAATGTCGGTATTCTGAAATTCGGTATTTCAGAATATCGAGATTATGAAGTGAACCCATATATATATATATATATATATATATATATATATATATATATATATATATATATATATATATATATATATATATATATATATATATATATATATATATTTTACTCATGACATGCGCGCACACACACACACATATGCATGCACACACGCACACACACACACGCACACACACACACACACACACACACACACACACACACACACACACACACACACACACACACACACACACACACTCACACACACACACACTAGAGCACATAACTGATGTATTCAAGCATCCCAAAACCTTTAGGTCGTTTTGCTATTTCTATTACTTGAAATTTGGAAAGTTACAGCCTTCAGGTTATTAACATGAAGAAGTAGTGGAGGAAGAGAAAGAGAGAGAGAGAAAACTTTAGAAAAAATGTACATGAGTGGCAAGGTAATCCTGTTTCAGAGCCAAATGTGACTAATGAAAAATTTATAAAACTTTAAGTGAGGTTTATAAAAGTGACCATAATACATGGATACTGAGGAGACACTTCAAGATTGCACATAGGAAGAAATGCACCAGGAATCAGTAACAATCCAATACAGGTATTTAAGTTACTATGCCACATAGTTTGCATCCTATGAAATCACTGTTTATATGAATGCATGCACATGGAGCATGCTGTATCATACCCGATCTCATTAATATTAGTACCTCTTAAACCAGGGAAGGACCTTCTACTCCCCAGTAGTATAACCCCATTTGACTCTTCTAAGTGACTGTAAAACTTTAAGATCAAAATATTCAATCAGAAACTTTAACCCTTATTAAGCATGTGATGACTGTTTCTCAGGCAGGACTTGTAGAGGGATGGCCCAGCTATAATCCTATGAGAGAGCTAATCATTCTAAATCAGGACATTCAGCCTGACCTCTCCTTAGCAATAGTAAGCCTAGAGAATTTGAAGAAGGTGTTTTGACACGATAGATTAAGACTGACAGTGGGACAATGTTTAATATTCCTGATGGGTTTGTGGGTGGTGTGAGAACTCTGCTTAGGTCTCTATGAGCAGTGCATTAGCTGACCATCATATACATCACCCCTCCCTCAGTCAGCTTCCCTGATGTAGAGGAGTAAAGCATCTGTAGCAGCTGGTCTGGGGAGGTTAGGAATAATGATGCTTTCCCAGCTCATGTTTGAGGGGGAAAATGATGTGGCATGCTAATGTGTGTAGGCCATTGCTGTAACCCTGTGGAGACAGAGTGGATAACCAAAGCCAGACTAGGCATGCAACAGTTGGAATTTTGGAAGTATTGCCACATATGGAAGGCTTCTGACCCATACTCCATCACATGCATTAGAAGTGGCAACATGTAGTGTTTATGGCCTCTTCTAACATACTATGCAGCATCAAAGCCTAATTATGAGGATCACATCCCAGCTATTCTATTCTGATGTTACTGGAAAGAGAGAAAAAAAAATGCTTTAATTCAGTTCTGCTTAAATATTTAAGTTGCACTTATAGCAACCTGTATGGTGATGCTTGTTTGTACATTTCTACTTTTTTCCCACATTTTATCCAAAGCAATTATCTGGTTGCCTTTTTTAGTTTGTTCTGGGACCGTATGTTTGTAGTTTAATTTGCAGTAGTGGGAATATTTTGCAGAATTTCTTGTAAAAGTTAGTTGTATTTTGAACCCTCCTGGGCCTTAGACTTGTACTTTCATTCATAATTGTGGTAGAATTGTGGATGTCTGCCATATTTGAACCTTATTTGGTCATTTATTACTGCATTTTCCATAAACAGTGTTTTATGTAAATTTATGCACAGTCTGGAGCCTTAGAATGTAGTAGAATTTCAATAATGAAAATAATGATTTGTTCCAGAATCTGTGTTTCTCCTACAGTTTTATGTTCTGTGTATCCTTTACCTGCTTCAAGTTGCATTTTAGTACCTTCAGTTCCACTATTATTTGTGTCTAACCCATCTCCCACTGACACAACTAAAGTTTCTGAAGGAGCTCTTGGCTTTGTTTGATTTGATTACTCTGTAACTGGCCTGCTATATCCAGTACACCTAGAATCTTTTATGTGAGACTTGAACAGGTGTATAAAACCCTGAACTGTGAGTAATAAGCTCTTCATCCAAAAAGGAAAGAACAAAAAAAAAAAAGCTTTTATTGCAATTCTGCTTAAATGTTGAAATTTCACATATAGTGACTTGTGTGGTGATACTTCTATGTTCTTTTTTGCCTTTTTTCATGTCTTAGCAAAAATAAGTTATCTGTTTACATTTTAGTCTTGTAACTTAACTCGCAGTTTTGGGAAGATTGTATTGCTACATTGCTCTGCACTTCTATCTCCACAAGTACAATTACATGTAAAAGCTAACCTTGATCTTAGTCTTGTAGTTTCATTCACATTTGTGGAAGAACTGTGGAACACTGCCATATTTGAGCATTTTCAGTCCATTATTACTGTATATTCCAGAAACAATGCTATTGGTACGTTTCTATATAGTCTGGTGCCTTAAACCGTAGTAGAATTTCAATAGTAAAAGCACTGTTTTTTTTTAGTATTTATGCATCAGAGCTTTTACAGTGTTGCTACTCAAGTTCTGCTCCTACAGTTTTATATTCTGCTTATCATTTACCAGCTTAAAGTTACATTCTAGTGCCTTCTGTTCCCCTGCTATTTGTGTCTGATCCATCACCCACTGAGAAATTAAGCTAAAATTTCTGAAAGAGGTCCCATTCTAGCTAGCATTCTTCTCCCACCTTTTTCTTTGTGTGGTTTTATATGGCTGCATCTCTGCCCTTCACTCCTTATGGTAATCTGATTTCCAAAGTCCCATCTTCTTTCATTGCTATTTTAGGTTGTATAAGCTATTAAATAACTCTTCCAGCCCATTGTTTTCCATAGATCCACAATACTGGGTGTTGACTCCATAAAACAGTGTTGATCTTGAGTAAACCTCCCTTACTGCATCTTGTCTCCTGCTCATTTTCCAGAGCTCAACAAAGCTTGTCATCCTAGTCTGAGTTCCAGAAGTGTTTTAATTGTATCCAGTGCCATCTAGGCAAGCTAAGTACTTTTGTTTGCCAAATCACACTTGCTTAAGTTATTTTGAGTGGTTACTACTGTTTCTTGTTCTTAATTGTGCATTTTGCTGCATTTTTCTTATAAAAAAATGCTTTGTCTGTCATTGTTACTGCTGAAAGACTATATTGAAATTGTCTTCAGCAGGGAATTTATAGCCAGTTGTCTTAGTGGTTTGTGGTAGCTTTGTACTTGTGAGTCTCTTCTACTGTGTTTTTACGTTAAGAGGATGGGTATATTTATCTTATGGCAAGAGGGATTTGCCTGATATATCTGAGTTGGGAAACACACAAAAGAGCGTATAGTGTAGTAATTTGATTGTCCAGTGGATGCAATAGGTAGTTTTCTGTTTATAAATTTGGAGTGTTTGCACAGAGATCTTCACCGTGCAGTGGCAGTTTGGAGTATGCTGTATACCTAGAAAGCAAATTTTCCCTATAGAATGGTCTGTTATAGCAATAACCCACAAATGGATGTAGATAATGCTGGATTTACACATGGTTGGTGTGGTTTGGGCTACTGCTATTATACAATGACATTATTTAAGAAAAAAGTCAATTACTTTTTTAAATAATGTCATTGTATAATGGCGCCATGCTAGTCTTCTGCATTCTCCCCATTGCCCTGGGGCTTTCTTGATGTACTGCTCATGCATATGGCCTTCCATTCCCATGCTTGCACAGCACATCAGTGCTGTGTAAAGGAAGCTTTTTTGTTTGTTTTTAATAAAAAAAAAAAAAAAAAAAAAAAAAAAAAGAAACCAGGAGACTATCAATGTACTGGAGAGATGGGACAGAGAAAATAAAAGTTTAATCGGGTATGTTTGCCTAGTTTTACATAATGTACCTGATTATCCTTTTATTTTTCTCTGTCCCATCTGTCTTGTTCTTTTGAAGTCTCTGGTTTTTGAAAGTTTATTTAAAAAAATACAGCTTCTGTAGCATATACTAATAGAAGAAAGTCCAGGTGACTATACTTTTTTACATTGGTATATGCTCGATTTGCAATGGGCACACTGGTTGGGCTGTCCAATCAAAGTTCTCACCTTGGAATGCTAATGTCCAGTCATTATATAATACACTGTAATCTGTAAAGCAAATATCTTGCATGCTGGCAAACTTAGAGCAGCTAGTTTGGCGTTGAGTAGCAATATGTATAGATTTAGTAGAATTCAGTATTGTGTAAACATTAATGTTAGTACAATGTAGTACTGTTTAGTATAATCTGCCTAAATAAAGCACCCTTATTGGTCTGCATCAACAAAGTACCTTTCTAACCCCAGTACACCATTCTCTTGTAGCTCACCAATCAAGGACAGCATGGATGTGCAATTTCCTAACTTCTCTATAGCAGTTTTGTGGATATGGGCATCTTGAGACCATATAAAAATTGTCTCATATTTACTGAAAACCACTTAATCCTTAAAGGAGTAGACACAGTGTGTGAGAGGTATACTTACCCAATGACATTGTTGGCCAAACTCTCACATACAAGTACACATAGAATAGCCAAAGCATGCACACAGCACTCGCCACCCATAGTGCACAACACACGCATAGAATAAAGCATACTGAAGCAATTAAAAGCAATCATCCTAAACAACACAGATTGCCTAGACCACCCATTTAGAAAGCAATGTCTCAGCATGTCCAAAGGCACTGAAAAAAAAAATCTAACACCACACAGTCACTCACAATGGAGCCCCAAACACTAAGCCCTTAAGGCATGCAAATAGACTTCCCAGGAGTTTTGTCACAGGAGATTCTCTGTACAACATACTGATGTCCCTGTAGCCAGGCTGAATAAGGAGAAGATAACAGTTTCTTATCTGGAGTCAGGTTTAGCCAAATCACTCAAGCACTCAAGGCAATACACTGCAGGGGCTTGTATGATTCCATCATAGTCTATGTAGGCATAAATGACCTGAGATGTACCTCCCTGGACTATATGAAGATTGATATTATGGAGCTCTCAGATTATGTGTCTCAGGCTGGTATGAGCCTAGCAATGAGCAGCAAATAACTATTAATGAGGATGATGCCACAATATGATCAAAAGGTAATTGATTTCAACAATTTCTACTGTCATTCTAAGGGGATCCAATATTTATCAACTTGGGGGGGGGCATTGTTAACAGACTGCATTACTTTACTAGGGATGGTCTGCACCTTTCCCTCTAGGCTTTTGAATACTGGCTAAAACATCATCCACCCCATAGTGCCTTTTTTAGGCAACTCCAAATCAACAAACCTACTAACATAGCAAAATTAAATCAACTGATCCACAGGGAGTTACTGCTCAATACCAGGAGTCTAAACAGAAAACTGCAGTCCTTCTAAGCCCTCTTAACACTTGAGAATATAGACATCTGTGCAGTTACTGAGACATTAAAGTGGCAGAAAGTAAACCGACATGCACGGTTTCAGTGCCTTCCTCACGTTTTGATCAATAGCCGCAGAGACAAAGGCTAAAGGTGGAGGTGTCATGAAATACCTCAATAGCAAGCTAACCTCTAGGATATTAAACAGGATGATATACTGGAGTTACTCCATGTGCAAAGCACCATAGATAAAATCCCATATCATATCCTTGCCAGCTACAGGTCACCCTCCATGTCCCAAGAAGCTCACAGTGCATACTTGGACCTACTGGAGACACTTATCATCCAACCTAACACCCTACTCACTGGAAACTTTAATTACTGCTCTATAGACTGGGAATCCTACATGGCCTCAAATCAACAAGCACAAAGATTCCTGGAATACATAAATATAAACACCCTTCACCAAATAATGAATATGCTCACTAGAGGCTCCAAAATACTGGACCTTGTACTTGGACATATGGAGGAATGCTCCACCTCCCAATGTCTCTTTCTCTGTGGTAAGGTCCAACAATAAAGCTGTCTTCTTTGACATCAAAATCAACTCCATATCCTCAGTAAAACAAGTAACAGGAACTATTCTAAGGCAAACTACCTTCAAATAAGTAATGGTTTGCCAAAGTTCAATACCCCTCCAATCCCTGAGAACACAACAGCCTATGCTGAACTGTTCTTAGAAACTCTGCACAACTACATTAATGGCTACATAGAAGCTGGTATGCCAACCAGAAGTAAGCCTAGAACTAGCCCCCAAAACAAACCACCATGTCAGCATTCCTCATTAAACAGGCTATACAACAAAAGGAAAAGAAAATTGGATAAAATCAGGAAGAGTAATTCCCATATAGATAAAAACATTCTCGTCAAACTAAAAAAGGAACCTAGAGAGCTAATTATGTCAAACAAAGCAACACTGAGGTTAAGATAGCCTCCCTGTTGAAAGATGACATAAGGCCTTCTTCAGCTGTGTCAGAAACCTCAAGGGCAGCACACAGCAATGTGTTAAAATGATGATTAATGGTGCCACATTCATTGAACCAGGTGACATAGTAAACTTGCTAGCTGACAAATTCAGTTCCAATTTTAACCCCCTCTCACCCCCAACCATCCCCCAAGAGAAACCTTCAAACATAAACCATCCAGCTATAACTACGGAGCATGTACTGGTTGTGCTCACTAAAGCCAAAACACAACCTCAATCAGGCCCAATAACTTGCTGGTATGCTTCTTCAACAGACTAAAATATGACTTATCAGGACTCCTGGAGTCACTATTTAACTATAGTCTTAAAACAGGCTTTGTGCCATGAGAATGGAAGACTGTGATGGTACAAATGATAAGTGCTTATTTTCAACTGTTTTCTGCACTTTCTCATTAACTAAAACAATATTTGCTGCATATCTGTTTGTTTAAACTATACAATTGTATTTACTGCATTTTTAGATTGTCTGGTAATTGAATTCCTCTTGCTGTTCATCTGCTAGTTTTGTTCATTTTACTTGTTTGCTGCATTTGAAAAACACTAGTATAGTCTAGGTTCCAGTTTTTGCAGACTCTCGTACTGTTTCTGACCTTTGGAGCTTGCAAAACAGTTAACCTTTTATCTGGAGAAATCTGCCAATGCCCTCATGGCAGGAAGATACAGTTTGGACTGATCTAGCTAGAGTTACTGCTGCAGGGCTCTGCTTAGGGTGATTTGATTGGATAATTTGAACGTTGGCTGTTTCATGTCTTTCTGCTTTAAAAAGCTTGTGTTTGAAACCCGTGCACAGGGATTGCCAGTTACAGACACCTAGTCTCTAGCCTCACAAATATTACCTAAACCAGAGCTCTTCCCGCCTAAACATACTAATGCCTTCCCCTGCTGTATTCCCTCTTCAACTATTATAGCCAGACCAACAGTATTCCTGGGACCATGAACTGTCAGTTTCCCTCCTGTTTTCTACCAGCCTGGTTGACATGCATCTACTGAGGTAGTGTAGCAACTGTCTCATGTACACTGGCAACCCCCTACTTCTAAATCATTCCTGTACCACTTGTGAGAGATGCACCTACATTATGAATCTGGAATCACAGCTCTCTTATGCAATAGATAGCAATGCAGAGTGGGTTGTCAGCCCACCTACCACAACTACTACTCATTACACACAGTATACACATAGACCAGCATATGCAGATGTACTCACAAATCTACCTAAACACCAGAGACCTCCAAGACACATACATACTAAACCCACCATAACACCCAAAACACACAATGCACATAATGACACAAGCACAAGTGTCTCACCATCAAAGCCCATAAGGCAATGCACATCCACTCCAAATATCTTAGTCATAGGAGACTCTATAATGAGACACAGACATCATCCTCGCCAGGCTGATCAAGGAAAAAGTCATGGTTAGTTTTTTTTCTGGTGCCAGGATTCATCAGATCATGCAGGCACTCAAGTCTCTCAACAACAAGTACCATTATGATTTGGTCATAGTACATGTTGGAGTGAACATCTTCAAATGGACCTCCCTGGACCACATGAAGAGAGACATGGTTGAGCTCTCTGATTATGTGTCACAGGCAGGTATGTCCCTAACCTTGAGCAAGATATTACCCTCACCTAGGATGCTACCACAATATAAACAGAAAATCATTGACTTCAATAATTGGCTTAGTTTCTGGTGTCATTCTAAGAGGATCCAGTTTCTGTCAGCCTGGGATGACATGATCGATAGACCTCGATACTTTGCCAGAGATGGTCTTCATCTGTCACCCCTGGGATTTCGGCTACTGGCAAAGGGTCTTGCTAGCCCCATAGTGCCTTTTTTAGGCAATGACACAAGGACAACATTGCCAATGTAAACATTTCATGAAAAAACATCCTTAAGAGTATACTGCTAAATGCTATGAATCTTAGCATGAAACTGCACTCTCTGGAAACAGTCCCTACCTTGGAAAATGCTGACATCTCTGCAGTCATGGAGACCTGGTTCAAGGTTGTGGAGAGCACCCTGGACATACCAGATTACACCTCCTACCACACTTTCAGACCAAAAACAGAAGGCATCAAAACTATACGAGGCAGTGTATCAATATTCATTAAAGATAAATATACCTCCAGATTGGTTAAACAGTATGATTCCCTGGAGGCACTTCAGGTGCAACTAACTGCTGTTAGGACACCTATTCAAGTCATTGCCAGCTACAGGACCACCCCCTCCCATGAATCAAGACACCCACTCTTCCTACTTGGATCTACTGAAATCCATCAAGATACATCCGAGCACTGTGGTTCTGGGTGATTTTAATTACCCATCCATTGACTGAGTAGATTACTCATGCTTAAACTCACTTGCCTAAAAGTTCCACAAGGTTATTAACTCCAACACTCTGGGCCAGTTGGTGGACACCCCAACTAGGTGCACCAATATCTTGGAAATGGTGCTTACCAATATGGGGGACCACTGTAGCACCCCCACTATGAGGTCTCCCTTGTCAGATCTGACAAAATAAGTCTCATTTTAAGTAACTATCACACTGGACCCCCACCAGCAGCAACTAAACTACAAAACTTCTCCAAATCAGATTATATCCTTCCCTCTCAGATGGAACTGGCAAATATATCGAGTCTTACACCAGTGCTTTTTACAAACACCTGTATAACTGCATTGATGTGGCTGTACCTGATAAGACCAAAACAAGCTCTTCAAGGAAGTGCAAACTTGCCGGGTGGACAACTGCCATTAACACAATTTACAATAAGAGCAGGAAATTGTTGTTCAAAAGTAAAAAGGAGTGAGCCTTAAACTGGAAACAAGCAAATTAGACTTCTTAAGAAGTACTCCAAAGCAAACTATGAATCCAAATTAGCATCATCAACTAAGGACAACCATAAGGCATTCTTTAGTTATATCTGTAGCCTAAAAGGCAAGATCCAGATATGCGCCAAACTGGTAGTTAATGATGCTACATACACTGAGCTTGTGGACATAGCAAACCTGTTAGCCAACAAGTTCTGTGAAAACTTCATTCCCATATCCCCACCACACATTCCCCATGACATGCCCTCCATCTGACCACCTTGTATCTCTAAAGAGTAGGCTGTAAATGCCCTCTATAAGGCCAAAAGCACAGAGTCTATGAGACCTGATAACATCCCAGGCCGGGTCCTACACGGGGTCCAGCAAGAATTTGTAACACCAATGGTTACTCTTTTCAATCATAGTCTAAGCACTGGCTTTATCCCAGCTAAATGAAAAATGGTCACCATTATCTCCTTGCACAAAGGTGGGGCTTCCACTGAGCTATAGATATATTATACTGACTAGCCTTATCTGCATGACTATGAAGGAAATTATCAAGGACTTTATCAACAAAGATATAGGTAATCTCCAAACACTTGACCTTACTCAGTTTGGATCTGTCAAAGGGAGATCATGCCTGCTAATCCTAGTAGACTTCTTGGAGACAGTCTCCAGAGCCCTGGATGAGGGGAAAACTGTGCATACAGCCTCCTTGGACTTGACCAAGGCTTTTGACACTACTCCCCACTCAGGCGTCATCGACAAACTCATCCAGCTAGGTATCACACCTTATATCATTAGATGGGTCGCTGATTGCCTCACTGATAGAAACCATACAGTCAAAATAGGGGAATCTACCTCCAACAGCAGACCCATAACCAGTGGTGTTCTACAGACATCCGTCCTGGGACCTCTACTGTTTGGAATCTATTTCTCTGAGGTATAAACCTACAGTCTGTGGCTAACAAAGCTTGCTGATGACTGCAAACTGGGAGCAGTCATAGAATCCCCAGTGATGTCAACATCCTACAAGAGGGTCTTAAATGAACAGATTATTGGTGTCAAAGTCAGGGAATTAAACTCAATGCAAAAAAAATGTATTATCATCCTTTTTAGTAAGAGTGATGTTCCAGCTAACTACCATATCACTAGAAACACCCTAAGCACACACTCAGTGATGAGAGACCTGGGCACACAGGTTGACAGCAACCTTATCTTTGATTACCATGTCTCCACAGTGGTGAGAAGGGCATTCTATAGTGCTAATCTCATATGTAAGAGTATTGCCTCCAGAGAAAAAGACATTATAACCTCCCTGTACTCTTCCGTCATCAGTCCACTAATTGAGTACAATGCCCCTTTTAGTATGTACATTTCCAGGCAGCTACAGCAATTGGAGAGACCACAAAAGTTCCTCATAAGGAGAATGCCAGGTCTTCAGCATCTGTCCTAAGTGGATCACTTTACTCCGTTTCATACAGACTACTCAGAGGCAATCTCTGCCTTGCATATAAGGCAATCTCTGACTCTGCTTTATTGAAAATGCTGCATATCCATGCCCAATGGTTCACAGGTTACTTACTCTAAAGATCTTCCCTGATATATGACATTAATAGAACCCCCTAGAGGGACAGATTTGTCTTCAAGAGGTTACCACACCTGAAGAACAGACTCCTGATTCATGTCAAGCATACCCTCTTTAACAGCAATCTGGACAATTGGATGGGTAACTGTAAATTCACCCCAGGGGTCCAACTATGTCTCTCTTGGAGAGGGTCAATAAGTGCTGATCATGGAAACAAGGGTAGAACTTGACTAGGCTTGTAAGGGCCCTAGGGCCATTAGCCTAGTAACTCCCTTTGATCCTGTTGAGATGTTTATATTTTTACCATTCTTTCCATGCTTTTTCTCTAACCTACATTAACATTCTACTCTTTTTGGATCACCAAATTGCATTATTTGTTTTAGTATCTTCCTTCTAGGAGGTATAAGGCTATTTAGGATATTTAGAAAAGTTGTAGTGAATTCAGTTACAGCATCATCTAAGGGAAGGACTTTTACGAAGTTAGTTAATAGATGATAGTGTAGTAATGAACATTTTTGGATTAAACATGGAAAGGTTACATGCTGTTTTATAAATATGCTGTGCACCTTAATGTGTGAGATGTCTAGTCATATAGATTGGGAGATGATTACTGACAGAGTCTGACAATGTACCTGTAGTGAAGTATTTTCTAGGGTCTGATAGTAGGATCCAATGTAATAGAGAATCTGATGTCTTTCTGTAATGCGTGGTGCTGTTAATACCAGAACACCAGCAAATCACATTACATACATATGTGTTAAAGGGAAGCACACTCAGCATACATAAAGCTTATCCGATCTGAAGGAAAGTGTTACAAATATAATACATTACCAAAGTCTTTCCACTGTTTTACACAGTCTTAGAACAAATAGAAATGTAATAACATACGACACATAGCTGCTCTTTGAAGGATGACAGTGACAGAGTGTAAGAGGAGACAACACTGACAGGATATTTAGCAATAAATTCTAGTACAGTGACAAGCCCACCTTCAGGTCAATTTATAACTGCGACTAATCAGTTTATAGCCAGAACAAAGCAGTTAACAAAGAGATGCAAGTAAAACAGGTTGTCTGTCATTTCCTGAGACTAAATCCAGAAATAACAGGAAACCTGGCACTGACTTAAATACTAATCCAAAATGAAAGAACAGAACACCAGCAGCCTAAAAAAACTTGCAACTTTAATAACAAAACAAAAAAACTTGGAGATAAAAACAGCCATGGATTAGAGCTTCCATCTTATATAAAAAAGACATCATCAGAACCATGAACAGGAAATAAAAACATTTTTTAAAGGAAATTCATGAGAACACCCCCCCCCCCCCTACAAAACACCCACTCAGGTGACAAGGACAACTAAAGCCCAGGAAAATCTTCAAGAGCCAGCAAATACTGAATGAATAACACTATTTACAACTTAGAAGCTCTCATTTTAAGTTCACTGATAATAGAAATGCCATTGTTAATCCCTGGCAAGTGCATGGTATCTAATCTAAGTTGCCACATTTTACACTACAATAATTTGTTCTTCCACTCCTTGGCAAGAGCATAGTATCTAATCTAAGTTGCCACAACATTTTACACTACAATAATTTCTCTATGTAGGCAGCTGCTTGTACTTGTTCCAAAATAAAAAACTTAAATGTTTTAAAACTTGGACAGGATAAAGAATGCCTAGTAAGGGCACTCTTGCTGTTAACCTTTGTATACTATAAACATGCTGATAGATTCTTTTGTTCAAGGAATTGTTGGTTTTGCCTACATAAAACACTTGGCATTGGCTGCAAACCTCAATGTGTACCACCCTTTCAGAATAGTGATAAAATGTGCCCCCTTTCGCATGTTTCATGATAATGTCCACTAAGGGACCCATATAACTGTTCTCAGTGTAACAACACTCAGGACATCTCCCACATTTCTAAGTCATTGGAAGTACGCAAACGAGGTCAAGACAAGGTCTGTCCAATAAATTTTTGATATTGGATTTCCTTTTGTATGCAAATGTGAACTGGATATTAACCAACTGCTGGGTCCCATCGTCACAGGAAAGAACATGCCAGTTCTTGTAAATAATCTGCTCAATATTCTTAACATTCAGGGAATATTGAAGGAGCATGTGCTTTTAATCAGTGAATGTATTAATGTCCTTCTGGTTATACCCGGTGGAATTCACCAAGCCACCCTTTATGATAGCTGCATACCTCTCTGTTCTCCCTTCCCATACCACAGCTTGAACACTGTCCAAAAGGGAGATGGGGTATCCTCGGTCTAAAAACATATTCTTAAGGACTGGGAATTCATATAAACAAGTGGCATCATTAGAAGTCAAGCCTGAAACTTCAATAAATTGACTTTTCACAATTCCTTTCTTTTGGTGGAAATGATGGAAACGTGTGAATACAAAAATTAATTACAATAGGTAGGCTTCCTATGTACCTGGATTTCTAAACAACCATGACTTGTCCCTTGGATATCAATATCCAGAAAGGTGATCCACTGCACATCAAAATGGCAAGTAAACTTCAAAAAATTAGTAATAGACCCCATCACTTTTACTAGTGCCAAAACATCATTGGTGGTGTCCTTCCACATGAATAATGTGTCCAAATATCTGCAAGGACCCAGGCAACCACTAAATAAAGGCACCTTAAAAAGATTTCCAGTTCCCACTTGAGGAGGACTGTGTTTGCAAAAATGGGGGCACATGCAGCCCCCATTGCTACTCCTGTAAGCTGTTTATAATATTCACCACCAAAGGCTATGAAGTTGTTATTTATCACGATGTCCATAAACTCCTGCACAAGTATTTGAACTTGCTCAGAAAGGCCCCCGACTCTCTTAACAATTTCTCCAAACCATTGCAATCTCTCATTGTGAGGGATAATTGAAAATAAACTTTGTATGTCGCAGGTAGCAAGTAAAGAAATACTATTGACATTAATGTGGCGTAATTTGTTCAGCAGGTCCCAGAAATCCCCAAGGATGTGTGGGAACAAGTTAAGCATGTGCTTCAGTTTCTGATGTATAAACTTCACCAGCCGGACTGTAATACAGCCACCTGTGGCCACAATAGGCCTTAAAGGAGGGTCCTCAACATTCAAATGCACTTTTGGGATTCCAAAAATTTTAGGGACCCCTTGGATTAGCCATGGAAAGAAATTCATATAGTTCATGTGTAATGTTGTCAAATAACAGCAGTTCATCAAGAGCAATCTTAATACTTCTATATGCAATGCATATTTCATTAAGAGAGACCACACTATAAGGGGCTATATTATATCATTGAATGCTTAAAAAAGCAAATGATGAATAATCGACCCCATGTAAGTGAAAGCTTACAATCTTGAAAACTCAAAATAGCGATTTGTTTCCAAGGGAAAAAAAATCGCTGTTCCAAAAAAAAAAAAAAAAAAAAGAAAAAAAAATTGAAAGAATACCTAATGTGGGGGACTATGCCCCCCCCACCCCCCTACTTAAATATTCCAACTCCAAGATTGCACTACAGTGCCTAAAATGGCAAAGTAATGGAAGCGGCCAAGCAAATTCTTTCCCTGAGAAAGAATTTGCTTAAAAGCCGCTTCGCTATTTTGCCTTTTCGTTGTTTTAAGTTCAACCAAGAGGCATTTGATAGAATGCATCTTTGGTCATCTAATAGAAACCCCAGTAAATGTGTGTGTGTCTCCTAATAGAATGCACTTATGTGGGTTTCATACATCTTGTTTTTTTTATTTGTAGTGATGGCCTTAGGGTTTCTCTGTCTGATAAAGAGAGATTTTAGAATTGCTTGTTACAATTGGAACTGAGAAGTTCTCAAATCTCTTTCTCACAAATCTTTTCAAACATATTGATAGTTGGCTGTAATGGAGAATTGGCTAAACTTTTCCTTTTGAAAGGATTAGCCTCAGTTTGTAGTAAACCCTTATCACCAAACACCTGGAAATTCAAATTCAGAGTGAATAGCTTCAGATCCAATAAAGTGTGCTCTAAATTTGCTCTACTGAAAGGGATGAAATTAAATCCCTCCAAAAACAGTGAATGAACACTTGCCTAATGGTAAAGTCAGCATAGTTATAGATTAAAACCAAAAAGGAAGTTATTTTTACAGTTCCGTGACTATTGTTAGAGTCTTCCACTACACTCTGTTCCTCTACTGTGTTTACCACTTCCAGTGGTGAAATCCATCCCTCTGGTTGTTCCCTTTCCTCATTTATTTCCATCCTGTCTGCTGACCTGGGATTGGTGCAGATGGTAATTGCTTTTTTGAAAGACTCTATGATCTCCGACAGGGGTGTCCCCAAAAGGGACCTCACCATCATGGCTCACATTGTGAAGCTGAAGGTTCCCATCAAAAATGCAATGAGTGGTGGCCTGAACATTAAATCCTGCACCAGGGGTTTAGGGTAAACTGTCCTACTCTGGTAATCCAAAGTGTCATGCACCAACTTCCTGTCTTTCCTTTGTTTCACCTGTACAACATTTCTGGTCCATAGAATGAAAAATCTCATGGAAGTGAACTTTGCCTTTATAAAAATCCAAGTCACTAGTAATGGAGTCAACAAATTTGTTAATCTCTCCTTAAGTTTATGCAGCTTTCTCTTGTTCTTTTTGATAATAAGCTGACAAGAGTTCCACCCAGTATAAACAAGAAATTCTAGGCATTTGGAATGAAAAGGGAAATACTCAACAATTCCCTGTGGAAATTTCCAGAGTTGTAGTCCCTTTGGGACATGGGTCCTTTACATACTTTCCCCCAAAGAAACGTTGTTAAGCTGCAATGCTTTAAATTTAAACAAACTTTTCACTAAAGGTTGAATCTGCTGTTGTAAAGTTAGATATTGTAAAAAAAAGAAAACCTGGTAGACTTAAAACTTCATTGATGAATAATTTCCATAAAATCATTAAACTCAGGTAGTATTCCAAAGCAACAAGCCTTTATTCACCACAGACAAGCAACCCTCAGTAACAAAAAGTCAGAAAAACTTTACAGTGTTAAACATATCAGCTTTTATACACTTAGAAGTAAGTGTGGAAAAAATATGTATTGTTTAATTTTAAACCAGCCTGTTCCAGGTAAACAATATGAATAGGGTTATAAAAATGCATTTAAGAACAGCAAGTATCCACCTCCACATACTGCTACTGATTAGATCAAACTACAGTAAATCCTAGTTAAGGAAACACATGCCCATCTATTTTCAACCCACATTCTAAAAGTGGAAATTTCAGGTTGTATATGTACATAAATTAAGCCATTATGTTATATACGTATTTAGCATAAAGTAAGGACTATATGAGAAGGGTAAGTTGGGTAAGGTTTTAAAGACTACTAAGGGTGAATACAAAAAGTTAATAAGTAGTTAGCTGACTAGAGTTAGGGGCATGAGAAAGTGGAGATTGTCCAGGGATGATAGGTGCAGCAGTGGTTAGTAACATAGATGGATAGAGAGAAAGGAGGCATAGGAGGATAGGTTATGGTAAATAGGTAAGACAAGAGGTGTATGGGCAAATAGGGAAGTTGTAGCATCAACTGGCTACAAAGAAGAGGAATAGAGTGGGAGTAGCAGTGTTTAGAGAGAGTTATTTTTGGCAGGGGCATAGCCAGCCAGAGGAGGGATATTGTCTTAGAAACTTCTTAAGAGAGCAGGGTAACTGATGAAGGTGATTGTAGATGGCAGGGCATTCCAAAGTTTGGAAACAGTAAAGAAATAGAGCATTTGATTGGCTGGGGTATTAGGTTTGTCTACTTTGAGCAGTGTTTTGTTTTCTGATCTGAGAGGTCTGCTTGGGTGATACAAGGATAGTAAAGAGGAAAGAGAGGGGCATGTTGTGGGTTTGTATATAATTTTATGTGCAGTAGTTAACTGTAGGTAGTTGAGATAGAGTGGTAATTCTAGATAGTTTACTTGCTGTAAAGAGGAACAGTGGTGTGCTGAGAATCTTGCATTTGTTGCAAATCTGGTGACCTTATTGTAACATGAGCCAAGCTTAGTTTTTAGACAAAACTGGATATTCGTGAGGATAGGAGCACCATACAACAGGGATGGAAGTAGAAAGGCTGAGGCTAGGGCCTTTTTTGCAGTGGGCTTAAGGTAATAGCAATGTCTATAAAGGGTGCTCAGTTTCTGGTGTGTATTTTTGATTTTGCTGTGAATGTGGAGGTCAAATGTTAGGTTTTCATCAATAATGACACCTAACAGTTTAGTGCTAGAGACAACTTCAATGATAGTATTATTCTGGGAGTAGATTGAGAATTCATTTGTAGTGATGGGGTAGTTTTTTGGGAGTGAATAGAATGAGTTTAGTCTTGTTGGGGTTGAGAGCAAGGTGATTATTTGACATCCAGGTTTCAGTGGATGCAAAGGCATGTTGGGTTCGTAGCTGTAACTCAGAAGGAGATTTGGCAGTGCATATGATTGTAGAATCATCTGCATATTGGATCACAATTCCATGGGTAAGGGAGTAATGGAAGTTATTAATATATTGAATAGAAGGAGCCCAATATGGATCCTTGCCATACTCCTACTATGATGTTGAGGAAGGGAGAACAGGCTTGCTGCCATTTTGTTGACTGATATCTACAAGAGAGATAGTTTGAGAACTAGTTTAGGGTTGAGGCTGTGATACTAAACTGTTGAGTTTGGAGAGTAGAAGGGAATGGGATATAGTAGTGAAGGCTTTTGAAAGGTCAAGGAAGAGTGAAGAGGTGATGAAACTGGCATCATGTGCCTGATTTGCAGTATCCATAAGGAAATGAGAGCTGTGTTGGTGCTATGGCCTGGCCTAAAGCCATGTTGGGTAGAGGTGAGAAGTTGGTTATTAACTAAGTGGTTAAGAAGTTGAGTATGGACACATTTTTCTAATATTTTGGAGATGGGAGAGAGGATAGTGATAAGTTGGAAGTTGGAGTATTTTTGCCACCTTTGTGGAGAGGAAGAATGTATGCTTGCTTCCAGGTATTTGGTATGTGGTATTCCTGGATAGATCTGTTGAGAAGTATACTGTTGGGGTAAGCAATGGAGCTTGCGGATAGTTGTAGGAATTCAGTAGGTAAGTTATCAGGAGCATTGGTGCAAAGTTTGAGTTTTGAAGGAGTTTTTTTATAGTGCATGTAGGAATAGGAGAGAAAGAAAAATTAGGTAGAGAGGAAGGTTGATCAGGTGGATTGGGGTTAGAAGATGGGAAAGTGGTGGTCAACTTAGCTATAGTGTTGAAGAAGTATGAATCAAAGAGAGAGGCTATATCGGAGGATGTTTTATCTGGGTGTGGGCAAAGATTGTTGTTGAAGCCTGGGTGAATAAGGGAATTGATTGTTCCCCAGAATTTCTGTGGGGTTAGTTTATGCTGGTCCTGTAGTCTATGGAGGTATTATTTCTTGTTTTTAATGACTAGTCATTTAGCCTGATTACATAGTTGTTGATACAGAGCAAGGTCAGCTAGTTTTGCCAGGTTTTCCAAGCTTTGTCTCTAGTGGACATGATTTGCTTTGTGGATTTAGTGAGTCAACTGGCATGATAAGTCTTGACTCTTTTCAGTTAAGATGGGGCTACACTATCTAAGATCTTGAGAAATGTTGAATTGAAGAATTCAACTGCATTGTCAAGGGGGGGGGTGGATTTTAATGGTGCCCAGTTGCTATGCTGTAAAATTTTATTAAAGGTGTCTGCTGAAAAGTAGGAGAGGTCTCTAGTTTGTTTTACTTGATGATTGCTTACAGTTGAGGCAGTTTTATGTATAGCAAAGGTTGGTAAGTGGTCGCTAATGCTATTTGGTAGTGTGCCAGAGGTGGAAATTTTTCTGGTGTCAGACACAAGGATCCAATCCAGGATTGAGCCTTGGTTGTTTTTGTTATTGGGCCTTCTTATAATAGTGACCACCTGGGTGTAGTTAAATTGACTGTTGTTAGTTGGGGGGCCTTGGCTAGTGATATCTAGCCAATTAATCTTAATGTCCCCTAGGATGATTGTTTCATTTTTAATATAATTAGATGACCAGGCAAAAATATCCTCTAGTAAAGGAATATTATTACCTGAAGGTATGTATACTACTATGATACAGAGACTTTTACAGTTATTCAGCTTTAGGAGGGTTACTAAAAGTTCTGCTGTGGAGAACTGCGGAATAGGTTTTGTAAATGGGACTATGGTGTAGAAACTTGGCTATATCAAGGCGATGCCTCTGCCTTTTCTATGTGGCCTGTCATTTCTAGGGTATGTATAGCTGGAAGAGTAGGAATTCTGTGTCGTTGATATATGGTTTAAGCCATGTTTCAGTTATGGCACTGAAGTCGGGTTGATTTTGGTGAACCTGAGTGTAGCGAGGGTGAACTGAGCAGGTTTAGCTGAGAAAGATAAGAACCTGTGCCACAAAACAATATCTAAAATGTTGAAAAATGTATTAAAAAGCAAGGCTGAGTGTTATTCAGTGAGTCAGTTGCAGATTATTTGATTATTTGGTTGCAAAAATAAAGCATAACAGGGTGAGGAGGCTACTTAACCTGAAGCGGAGGGAGTTTTCTTAGTATTTTTAGTTCGTTACCTGGGGAATTTAGAATGGGGGAGGGCTGGCAAGATGCGACCCAGTAAGCTGTGCTTGCCACTAATTACACAACTACAGCAATTGTGGTAAAAACAGGTTATTACCACTGCATAGGTTTAAAATAGGTGAATTAGGTACATACACTTTTACAGAATAGAGCTGGAGCAAATTCCTGCAATGCGCTCTTTTTTTGTTGGATTTAAAGTGACACTAGACAGTTAGGGCTGTTTTTTCTGTCTTAGGGGGCACACGTGAAGATGAAAGGTAAGCTGTAAAAGAGAAAGAGAAAAAAAAGTGTTTTTTTGCAGAGGAAATTACACTGTAAGGAGGTTTAGGTAACAGAGAGAAATAAGTACAGGGTAGGTTGGAGAGTCAGGCAATTATGCAGTATAACAGAGCATTAAAGGTAAAAAGGTAAAACCAACTAGTATCTACAATGTAAAACTTAGTATATAGCAAAAAGAAAAAATTCTGTACAATGTCAGGCCATTTAGTAAAATAATGCAATTCAGCTGAACAATTTAAATAAAAAAAAAACACCAACTTGCACTTTGCAAAGTTCAAATAAGCATGGAATAGAGGGAGCTGTATTACAGTCTATAAGCATACAATGGCTACAGCATTCTGTGGAGTTTGAACAATCTTCCCTTGACTAGAGACAGCAACCAGATTCTTTAGCACAGTGTTAAAACAAAAGCTATTGTTTCACTAGAGTTCCCGCTTCTTGTAACACCACAGCCCTAATGGCAATGTGAATGCTTTTACATGTGCATAAGCAACTTTAGCAGCAAGAAAATATTAGTTACAATAAATATAGGTCTTATGAGGTTCAGACACAATGACTGGCAAGCAAAGTATCTGCAACTAGAAGCCTTATGAAAACGTATAAACTCATTCCCTCCAGTAGAGCTCTTTTGAGTGTGTACCTTTAACTCCTAGTGGGCGTGGCTTCAGCATTTAAAAATATAAGTTATCACCATACATTTTTAACAAATACCCATTGACAGAGGCCATATATCAATACAATTGTGTTTGCTATCATGTATGCTTCAAGATAAAATTTTCCGATACCTTGTATGTAACATGGTTTTGGAATTATTAATGCAAATATGAACAGGCAATATTTGACGCCTAGAGGAGCAGTAGGGTGTAACTGCAGAAACACCTGGAGATGTCACTCAGCTGTAATGAGTAGAAGTAATCACGATATTTCAACTGACATGGATCGCACAGCTTTACCGGTCACCTGGAGCTCTTAGCTGTAGAAGGGAATGGGAATACTATTTAAAAATGGTGCCAAACGCCATCTACCATAGATAAAGCCTTGGGCAGGACCCTATTAGCAGGGAGGCAGGGCTTCAATTAAGCCAAGAAAGGTAAAAACCTGTGCCACAAAAAAGTATCCAAAATGTTGAAAAAACTATTAAAAAGCAAGGCTGAGGGTTATTCAGTGGGTCATTTGCAGATTATTTGATTATTTGGTTGCAAAAATAAGGCATAACAGGGTGAGGATGCTACTTAACCTTGAGAGGAGGGAGTTGTCTTTGTTTTTTAGTTCATTAGCTGGGGAATTTAGAAGGGGGGAGGGATGGCAGGATGCGACCTGGTAAGCCATGCTTACCACTAGTTACACAACTGCAGCAATCGCATTAAAAACAGGCTATTATTGCTGCACAGGTTTAAGCTAGTTGAATTAGGTACATGCACTTTTACAGAATTGAGCTGGAGCAAATTCTTGCAATGCTCTCTTTCTTAGTTGGATTTAAAATGGTGCTGGACAGTTAGGGCTCTTCCTTCTGTCTTAGAGGGCACCCGTGAAGATGACAGGTAAAACTTTTATAGAACAGAGCTGGAGCAAATTCCTGCAATGTGCTCTTTCTTAGTTAGCTTAAAGTGGTGTTAGACAGTTAGGGCTGTTTCTTCTGTTTTAGGGGGCACCCGTGAAGATGAGAGGTAAAGTGGATCGCATAACTTTACTGGTCACCTGGAGTTCTTAGCTGTAGAAGGGAATGGGAATACCATTTAAAAATAGCTAAAAATAGCTGTGTGTGTTTTTTTCTTACATCTATGTAGTGACCTGTTTTTACTTATCTACCTGTGTATAGAATTTTAGTTCTTCTCACAGACCTGATGAAGGCTTTATTGCATTAGTTAGCCAAAGCGATTTTTGTTAAAAGTCAGTCTTTTTATATGCATGTTATGCTTTTCTTAATACCTGATTTTGGAATGTGGGTTGCAAATAGGTAGTATTTTCCTTAACTAGGATTTAGTTTGATCTAATCAGTAGTGTGTGTGTGTGTGTGTGTGTGTGTGTGTGTGTGTTGGGAGGGTTACTTGCTGTTCTTTAATGCACTTTTACAACCCAGTTCATATTGTTCACCTGGAATAGGCTGGTTTAAAATGAAAAAATACATATATTTTCCACATCTACTTCTAAGTGATATGTTTAATATTGTAAAGTATTTCTGATTTTTTGATACTGAGGATCATTTGTCTGTGATGACTAAAGATTTGTTGCTTTTGAACACTACCTGGGTTTCATGATTTTGGGAAATTATTGTGACTGAGCGCATCAATGAAGTTTAAGTCTACTAGATTTTCTGTTTTTTATTTTTTCTTCAGCACTAATTTTGGTGAGGTTGGAAGTAGATAGATTCCTGTGCTTGTTCATTTTTTTTTTAAGTTAAATATTGTCTAGCAGCAGATTAAATGTATTCCTTACTTGGACCAAATTCCAAATTGGCCAACCATCTGTAAACTTTAGTACTGGATGCAAAATCCTGGATGCCTCAAGATGGCTGAATAGGTGTATTACTGAAGAGAACTACTCTCTGTGCAGGTATAATGACATTTCTGTTGGCCCAGTGTTGAAAATCCAGGTGATAAAATTTGTGGAAGTTGCTGAATCAAGCCTTTTATATTGCCATGCTCTGTACTGGAAGAAAATGAATTTCCATGTAATAGCTCATGTGAGTCATTGGCTGACATAACTGGGGAACCATTGCAAAGTGAAAACAATCCAAAAATAAGTAGGAAACCTGGTACTGATGTAAACACTAACCCAAAATGAATATTTAAATTTTAGTACTATTGCAACACTTTACTAGCTATTAAATTTTCATGTGTCACAAGTTTTTTTTTTTTTATGATTTTAAGTGTTTTATATGTTTTAGAACTTTTTTATGTGGTTTAAATGTTTCTAAACATTTGATTTTTGTAGTATTTAACTTTGGTTATATAAATTTGGTGATTATTTCACTCAGTAATGTTTATATTTGACTATATTGGAATATGCCTTTAAAAGCAGTACCTATGTCATTAACTTATTAGCTAATTAATGTGTTAGCAATTTAGGGTTAGGTATAAAAGAAGCACCATTTCTGTATGTCACTCTTTTTCCTGATTATGTCTTTGTCTATGATGAAAAGCTAATTTTACATGGTATTCAGTTTAAAATAAACTAATTTCACTTCTGTTGGACTGTGCAGTTCCTTTCTGGATTTATTGTGGTTTTGAAGTGGATTTTATTTTCAGGTGATTCTCCTTTTTATTTGGAGTATGTGAGACTTCTATGCTATAGCCCCTTTTTCTGAGGTATTTGGGTTGATATACTGTGAGAAGGCCACCCAAGCAGTTTCCATGACTCACACATATGGCACACCTGTGACCTTTACCAAACGTTTGCAGGATTGACTTTACACAAGGTTATCTAGTGGGAGATGCTGAATATGCCCTAGAACCTTGAATAATGATACCATGGAGAAATCCACAGGACCCAATAGAGCAAGCTAACAATCCAACCATGCTCATTCACAAACTAGAAACATCACAGGGCACATATTTGGGCTACTCAAGCCATGATTCTGCACCTGGATAGATCTGGTGGTGCCCTGTAGTTTGACCCTGACACCTGTGCCAAAATGCTAACCGTGTGTGCTATGTTACATACTGTAATACTTAGAAAACCATTACAAAACCATTACAGCAGTTCCCAGCTACACAGGCAGTGACAGTTGACACATAAGAGGATTCAGGAGAGGAGCCAGCAGCAGTGCATGACCATGCTAGATGGAGGTGGACACAATACCCTGTGTCACTAGCTAAGAGGCATAAAACCACCTATACACTTACTATGTCAGTTATATAAAAGCTCAGCACATACAGACAGAAACAATGGTGCACAGATACAAACCAGTCAGTGCTTATTATGCATTGCCTGATTACTCTGAGTATCAGACATAGCTAGCCAAAGGTGGGATGCTCTTAGCATTATTTGCACAGGTAGGTGAGCAAGCTTACATACACAGCTACTACAAAACAATTAAGCAGAATAAACAGATGTTAAAAATAGATTATCACTCAGATTCACTAATCTTCTGCACAAGACTAGTCTAGTCCTACATGGAAGCGGCCATTTAGGAGGAGGACGGCAGCACGCCCTGCATATTAATGAAGGCGCGCTGCCTGAACACCTAATCCTATATGGAGTGTGGAAGAGTGCAGGGGGTGTGTCTGAGAGCAGAGCTCTCAAAATAAACACGCTCCTGCAAAGCAGAACAGCACAAAGTGTAAATAAATGAGCGAGACTGCTCATAGGCATCTGCATATCCCCACCAACAGTCCCCCATGTGTACAACAACAGGACATAAAAATAAAAAGAAAACCCCCCTGTATTTTTTTAAAACTTCAAGTACAGCTAACCGTAGGTGCACGGTTGTGCCCATCACTTAGCTATGGATAAAGCAGCGTAAAAGGCTGAAGAGTATAACAAGGAAGATGTATGCAAATGAAGCAGCACAGCAATAGTGTAGTGGTCAGAGAAGCTAACTGAGTGTAAGAAACTGTAACTAGAGGTTACCATTGCTTAGCTCCGCACAAACCCACGCACACCCGCTTACAACAGCTTTAAAGTGCCTTAATCACTCTGTACCCAATGACCCATGTTCTGCCCAGCAACAAAACAAACAGCTTCTGCAAGGCTCAAATTCAAGACATAGTACACCACAGTCATAGTAGTTAACCACTAAGCCATCATAGCACATAGCAATACATCCAAATGAGGTATCAGCAAACTAATCCTCACCACAGGAAAATCAAACCAAACATGTGAACTGAATCTATGTACAGTGTGATGTTGTATAACCTGCCACAGTACATAAATATGTGAACTGGAGTACTGCAGTAAGCATATATCTGAGGTGTGATTGTAGTAAAGTGTAGAAGTCCCCAGGACCCCATACAGTGTATGTACACATGAAACACAGATACCAGACACATATATAACCTGTAATGAATAATAAATCACTGCCAAAAGGCAAATATAATGCTAATTAACTATTAAGCAATGCTAACCACAGCACAGCTCAACTCCGTAAGTGTAAGCAATGTGTAGAAGAGCCAATTTAATCTGCCTAGTGGTATACCTCTTTAAGCACTTCCAACCCTAGGTAAGCAGGTGTGCCCATAGCTTAGCCTTTTCAAAACTGGCCAATCACGGAAAAGTGTGGGTAATTGACCATATATAAACCCCACAGGCAGGAATGGTTGTAGCTTCCTACTGCAGGCAGAATGGCTGGTGTGGGTAAAGGCATTCAATTTAGAGTGCAGCACTGGGGCATCCAGGAGTCAAAATTCATAGTATGGCTCCTGGTAAAACACCATGAGCAGAGACTACTGCAGGGCCAGTACCAGGGTTCACAGTATAAAATGGAGGCTTGAGACAGTCTCGCCCATGACCACACCAGTGCCACAGGTATCCCTCGGACTGGTGAGCAGGTCAGGCACCACCATGCTGTCTTGAAGCGGTGGAGGGGAGATGTACTGGAACAGTGGTTCCAGGTGTCCCCCCAGATGCCTAATGCCCAAGTACTAAGTACTCATTCTACTAAGTAGGTAATAATTGCGTAGCTTGTGTATACTATGGACAGGTATGGCTAAATAGTGTATTTCTCTGACAGCTGCAGATGAGTGGGCTGTGAACCAGCAAGCCCATGATGCTAGGTTGCAAAGACTGAATCACGAGGTAGGTTAGTAATCATTCAGCATTAACTGTCATAACAAATAAATATAAGAGCCTTAGAAAGTGTCGTACCAGTAGAAATAAATGTGTAATATTCTGTGGATAAAGATATAACCCCCTGGAGTGCTTCTGATTACTCTTCTGTCATATGTTGTTGAACTGTTGCATACTATAAATAGTACTGTTGTATTAAGCAGTGTTACCAACATTGTGGTATGCAGATAAAATGTGTATGAAGTTCAGTATAACAATGTTGGAAGTGCCAAGAGGTCAGTCATATTGTACAAGTGAGGGAGACTTACATAGAAAACAGTAGAAAACTTCACATCAATTCCCTGATAGCACAGTGTAATGTGATGTTAACTGTAATTTGTTTTGTTACACACAGCAGGGGTTTGAATCCTAGGAGTGCTAGTAAGTTGTATGCGTAATCATACCCCACAACTGAACAAATTTTGTTACAATGTTCAGATAGAAATCTGTATGCATAATTACACCCAAAAACTGTACAGAATTTGCTAGAAAGTTCAAATAGAAAGTTATATAAATATTCATACCCCACAACTGTTCTGATCAGTCCAGCATGTCCAGATAAATGGCCACATCACCAGCCTTGTACCCTGTTCCCCTGAAAAATCAGTGTGATAATCCAAGAAATGTAGGCAGCTGTTAATGACATATAACTGATAGTCAGATGTGTACATACTCAGAGAATGTATCTGAAAACAAACCTGTCATTCTAGCACCTCACCCAAAGTGTATGACAGCAATTCACAACATATGTTGCATTAACACCTGCATCTTTTCATGCCTGCATGTAAGACACAGGTCACGTATATAATAATCTATAAACATACCAGTGTACAATATAAGGCCATTGGGTAGTGTAATAATACATGTAAGGGACAGATCACTGCAGTGACTAAGAATGTTGCGAAAACTACAAGACTACAAATTACTCATGCATGTGGACATATATATTTTGGTTATGTTCCCAATTTCTTCTACAGATGTATGTCCATATATACCTATATAGATATATATGGGTTTACCTTTGAAAGAGAGACAGTCATTTTTCCACATAGCCCTTTCTGTGAACCAAAAGGATGAAGCCTTCATTTCGTATTGCACTGAAGTTCAAAACTCAGCAAATCGAAAAGTAGATTCGCTGATTTTTGAACTACAAGTTGTAATACATATTGCAATGCAGGGGGGCAAGCACCTCTGCACCCCACACACCCACCCACTTTAATGTTCTAATTGTGAGATCGCACTACAGTGGGGAAAGGAACATTTTCCCGATCCCCACTATAGTGCAATCGGCACACCAAATGCCGAATCTGCAATGAGCGAATGCATAGTGACATTCGCTCATTGCACATTTAATGCATTTATTCCAAGATTGTGCAGTGCTGAAAACTTACTTTTGACCTTCCAGCTTTCGGAGAAATGATCTTTGTGTATGGTGTGCAGGGTCCTGGTTTTGAGCATTACAGAAGCAGTTTATTTTGTTGCTGGGCAGAGCACGGGCCATTGGATACAGAGTGATTAATGCAATTTAAAGCAGTTGTAAGTGGCTTTGCATGGGTTTGCAAGGAGCTAAGCACTGCCAACTTCCGGTTACAGTTTCTTACAGTCAGTTAGCTTCTATATTGCTTAACCTGTGTAGGCAGTGTTTACCACTGTGCAGACCCACTTACAACTGCTAAAAATTGCCTTAGCTGTCTGTATCATACGGGCCGTGTTCTACCCAGCAACAAAACAAACAGCTCCTGCAAGGAATGAACCAAGGACCCTGAAAACCATACACAAAGTGATTTACTATTAAGCCAAAGCAGACATGCACAATCCTCATGTTTTCTAAAACATATCATCCAGTCCAGTAATGCAACAGTACAGAGAATGTATACCATCATCTAGATGTATGTGTGGAAATATATTAATCTGTAAACAGATACAACATATCTATATATGACATGTATATGTATATATATATATATATATATATATATATATATATATATATATATAGACGTGTGTGTATGTCCATACGAACATGTACGCCATTACGGTACCATGCAGTGGGGCAGCATGTAACATCAGATAGGAGGGGAGCTAGGACAATGACATCTACCACAGTCTGTACACAGGCTAAAGTACATATTGACAATACACACACTGCCAACATTCACCATAACTACACAGACCTCAGTACTGTACAATCATCCACAGAATGTCCAGGTTATGTCATGAAATATAACCTCTGCTGTACATAACATTGATAGCAGTCTGATATATCACTGGCTTGTTATCAGATATAATGACACTAATTATGGTGTCGACATATGTACAAAGGTTGACAGAGGTGTGGCTGGAAGCACATACACAGGGCCAATACTGACATGTTGCTGTGATACCCTCATACATTTACTGTTGTAACAGGGTTTGTTGCAACATATGTCCTATGAGGGATATGAAGTCAGTATCTGTCACAGCCTTCACCATCTACAGACTGAAATCCTCACACTACCTTCTGCAGTCCACAGATAGATTCTCCGTGGCTAACACATGAGACTAAAGGCACAACACTGGCCAGTCTGCAGATGACCCTGCAGATGGGGATTCCTCATAAACATGGAACTGACATGGCATGTATTGCAACGTGTATGACAGCCATATCCAGACAAACTCTATTAAACCAACATTAATCCAAATGCAGAATAGCAGCACTTACAGTCTGTAGTCAGGTCAGGCACATCCCCCTTCTGTTTGTTGCCCTTTTTCCACAGTACATGTTGTTAGAAGTAAATCCCCAATCCATCTGAGATGCTGGTTGCCAAACAACACATCTGGTTCCTGCTCACAGCGAAAGAAAACGGCCAACATCACTATGATGTTCCTAGATATTGGAGTGTGTTTCCATGCAATTGGCTATGGGAATGTTACCACAGCTGTTCCACATGCAATCAGCTAGGGGAGGGCTAAAATTCATGCAGAGGCCATCAGCTGATCCTGAGCATCACTTAAAATACACATGCTGCTGCCTAAGTATAGCAGGTGTGGGTCTCCACATCCACCAGAGAGGGGGTGGGAGAGGCAGACAGAGCCAAATACCTGTCAGGGAGGGGTGGGAGAGTTAATCTAGAGCATGTTTGCATCACACACCTACTGGCACAGGGTATCAAATCCCCAACTATGTAGTGCTATCACAGTTAGATGCAGTTTTTGGATGCGCCACATGGTTTACCTGTTGTGGTGCACTCAGAACATATATGTGATGGTGAGTGACATCTGCAGCAGGGATATGGTACATATAAGGTAGGTGACGTACATGTGCCTGTCTGCATGAACAGGTACTAGCATCAACACAGACACAGTCTCACAGTGAACACACACATTGACACACTTTGCAGGGCCAGGAGTACAACTCATCATTAGTGGGATTGCCACAACATATCACTGTGCAGGTATCACATGCACCACATGGGTCATACAGAGGTCATAAAGGCAAATATTATGAGTAGGTGTCAGACACTGGACAGCATGCTTCAGTATGCCCATGGGGATTACAGTGGGTGTGGACGTGGCCATATACACCATACAACACACACACACAAACACACTGGGTGCCAGTACTGACATGCATGTGTGCATGTCTGCATGGGTGTGTGGTGGTCAACTGTGCCAGCAGGCTATACAAGGGTAGGTGATGCATATACCTTGGCATCAGGCCACATGATAATGGTCTGCATTGTGGCTCAGGGCTGTTGTTTCTGCATTTTCCCACACAGGTGGGTATTGTATCCCCCATCCTGTCACCTGGGTGACTATTGTGTGTGGCCAATGCTGTGCATCGCCTGCCATGTATGTGTTCCTTAGTCCATGACATGGATGGTGTCTAGGATGTGCACACCTCCCACATGCATGTACAGTGACATGTGGAACTGTACCTGTGGTGTCTGGCCCATGTTGTGAACACGGATTATCATCAGATGTGCCAGTCCTGCCCACCTGTGGCAGGAACTGGAAATGGGCAGCAGATTTACCCTGCACCTACATTGATAGCATGCTAACAGCATTCCCTGGTGTCAGTGGCATCTGTCCATACAGGGCATGTTGTCAGGCATGGTATGTCCATTGTGGGTCACAAGTGAAGGCACCACAGGTGGTGCAGGTGTCCATTGGGGAACATGGGGGAGGTGCACTGTCTGCATGTACATGCATATTGGACAGACGGGCAAGGTGACATGCCCTCTGTAGCCCACTGCTATCACTCCATAGCCACTATCACTGGCCAATATGCAGTGTACTACCCACATATTGGCTCTTACTTAGGCATATGTGCGTATGACACATGGGTAGAGAGTGTGATCTGGGTAATACTGGGGTTGCTTACTGTAATTGCCTGGCCTTGATGTCACATGTATTGGTATGGCTTTGCACCCCAGCTTCTCAGCTATTTTACATCTGCTATCCCAGTACTGTTGACACTGTGATATATAGTAAGGCCACCATATAAGAAATATGCAAAACCCGCTCCACATTGGCCACGGGTGTCACACACTTACAACCTTTTTTTTACAGGATACGATTTACAAACACACACACCTGTCATGTCATAGAACCCCTACCTATCTAGTTTATTACACTACAGCACTAAGCAGTCATAGTACATGCCACAGACATCACTGGAGTATTCCTTCCCCAAAGGTGTATTTCACAATGGATGACATCAGCAGGATTACCAAAGTAGGGCATTTCAAATGTACTTCAAGTGAGTAGCCTAAAACACATTGCGCCCTACATAGACAGAGAGACATACACAAAACATCCACAACCAATATGTGTGGGTATAGAACCCCTGACCAAGGTCTATATTACACTACAGCATGTCGCTGTTATAGGATGCACCACAGGGATTAGTAGAAAACTCATTCCCCAAAGATGTATTCCACAATGGATGACATCAGCAGGATTACCAAAGTAGGGCATTTCAAATGCTCTGCGTGTGACTAGCCTATACTGCCTTGCTCCATACACAGACATTGGAACACGCACAAAACATCCAGAACTGCCACACTCCAGCAGTATGCAGTTATCAGACACACTACAGGGATTACTGGGCTATACCCTTCCCAGAGGTGTATTTCTAGGTTGGTGACATCAGCAGCCTTGCCAAAGTTGAGTATATGAATTGTAAGGAGTGTGAGTACCCTAAAAAGCATTGCTTTCTACACAATCAGAGAGACAGACACACACACACACACACACACACACACACACACACACACACACACACACACACACACACACACACAATTGCCATGTCTGGGGTTAGAATACCTACCTAACAACTTTTTTACACTACAGCATTATGCAGTTATAACACACGCCACAGAAATTACTGGAGGACTTCTTCCCCAAAGGTGTATATCACATTGGATGACATCTGCAGTCTTGGCAAAGTTGAATATATGAATTGTAAGGTGTGCAAGTACCCTAAAAAGCATTGCTTTCTACACAGTCAGACATTCACACAAATACACACACTCACAGTTGCTAATTCTGGGGTTAGAACACCTATCTAAATACTTTATCACACTACAGCAGTATGCAGTTACAGGATGTGCTACGGAGATTACTGGGCTATTACTCTCCCAAAGGTGTATTTCACATTGGATGACCTCAGCAGGCTTGTCATAGTAGGGCTATGAGGGGGTGGTGTGTGCATGGGCCATAACCCATTCATCTAAGGGTTGACACACCACATGTGGGCATACACGGGGTCATATGTCACAGGTATGTGTATACAGCTGCTAGATGACTACTTCCTTGTACAGTCATGTTGCATAGCTGGCACGTGCACCACATAGTCTGTAATGCTGACAGATACTGGTGGCTAGTATCTGCACTGAGTGACATCTGCATGTCATGTGTTTGGGGCCCTCTGGCTGTGTGCTGGGTGGGACAGGACTGGACAGCTCCTTGTCACAGTGACCCTCTTTCACACATCTATGTACATCTACCTTTGGCTTATTATTTATTTATTTTATTTATTTATTTACATTTGTTGACCGGGAGTATCCGGCTGGACATAGGTCCATTTTCAGTGGAGGCCCGGGGAGAAAAGCTCCACAGTTAAAATAAACAGACAGTAGTTACATTGGATTACATAGCAATTAACAATTTAACATAGCAATTACTTACAACATATTTACAGATGAAGAAAATAGTACATCAGTAGGCAACTAGAATCTTTATCTGTGAAGTACATAACAGACATTAACAAATGTTACAATAAGAAGTTCCTGCTGTATAATAAGTACTAGGCTTATGAGCATCTGAGCTTGCTATAATCAAGGTAGTTAGTGGAGTGGAAAGAAAGGTAGTGGTTGGATGGGGTGGGTGATATTAGAGTGGGAGTTGCAAGGGCATAGCCAGCATGTTTTTAGGTGCGCTTTTAGTAAAGTTTTGAAGTGGGTGCTTGATGGAATGGAGGTAATTGTGGGTGGAAGGGAGTTCCATAATTTGGCTATGGTGCAAGAGAATAGTGCTTCACCAGCAGAGTTATTGGCTTTAGTGATCTGCAAATGATTTTTGTTGCTGGATCTTAGTGGTCTGGTGGTGCAATAGTGTTGGATTAGATTCTGGAGGGATGGGACATTTAGAGGATGGTTTACTAGATTGTGGGTGAGTGATCGTTGATACCACTGAAGGAGGTGAGGGAGTTCAAGCCAGCCCAGTTCAGCAAGTGAGAGACAGTGGTGACTACGGTAGAATGCCCCTGTGGCAAAATTGGCAATTTTGTTGTAGCAGGTCTTTAGCTTGTTTAGATCGCATTGCCTTAGGTTGGTATATATTGGAGAGGCATAAAGTAGGGTGGAGATAAGGTGGGAATTTGCTATTGAAATCTTTGCTGCTTTGGTGCGAAGTTGCTTATTTCTGTATAACGCTCCTAGTTTTTTGTGGACTTTTATTATGGTCATGGATATGTGAATGTCAAATTTTAGTTTATTGTCTATTTCCACTCCTAAGAATTTGGTGTGTTCAGTTGGGTATATAGTGGTGTTGTCTTTTGCTGTGATATTAAAGTGAGAATTGTTTTGAGTATGTTTGGTGGGTTGGAAGATGAGTAGTTTAGTTTTGTTTGGGTTGAGTATTAATTAGGCATCGGATAGCCAAGTTTCAACAGAGGAAAAGGCTTCCTGTGTGACTTTTTGCAGTTTGGGTAGGGACTGGGCTGAGCAGATGATGGTTGAGTCATCTGCATATTGTATGAGTGTGCCATGTTTGTTGGCAGAGGCTAGATTATTGGTGTAAACAAAGAAGAGCAGGGGTCCAAGGATGGATCCTTGGGGAACCCCTATGGAGACAGGTAGTTGGGGAGATATGTCATTCTGCAATACAATGGATTGTTGGCAGTCAGCCAGGTAACTCTGAAACCAGTTGGTGACTGATTGAGAGAAGGATAGGTTATTGAGGACAGAGATAAGTTGTTTGTGTGGGACCATGTCAAATGCTTTAGACAGGTCTAGGAAAGTAGCAGAGGAGAGATAGCCATTGTTTTTATGCTGAAGGATAGTGTTAGTAAAGGAGAGTAAGGCAGTGGTGGTGCTATGGTTTGGTCGGAAACCATGCTGAGTACTGGAAAGGAGGTTGTTAGTAAGGAGGTAGTCTGAGACCTGAGAGTGTATGCATCTCTCTAGTATTTTGGAGAGTGGAGAGAGAATAGCTATGGGGCGGTAATTGGTTAGTTCTGTGGAGGGTCCGCCTTTGTGGAGGGGAATTATAGTGTGCTGTCCTGACATATATGTCTTTATTCCTATCCACTGTGTCTGCAAGGCATGAGTGGTGCATACGGACGAGTGTCTGCACTGACAACTGCAACTGCCAGATATGTCTGGTCCACTGGTGTTTGCAGTCATGGCCTTCATGTGTTTGTGTGTGAGCATGCCCAGTATGGCCATCTGTACTGAATGTGTGGATCATGTCCAGATAGTTTGAGCTGCAGTGCTGACCTTTGTGTTGTACACCAACAGGTAGCATGCTGTCTCTGCAGATTATCCATCGATCATTTGGCTTTGACTGTTACTACATTTCTGCATAGTGGGAGGGGGGCACACCTGACTATTTCTACATTTCTACACAGGGTTGGGGGGCACACCTGACTGTTTTTACATTACTATGTAGGATGTTGGGGGCACATGTGACACTTGTACACATTTGCTATGACTGTACTGGTATGTCAGGTACTCCATTTCATTTTGTACTGCTAACTATCATGCTGACTAGAGGCATGCCAGTGTACTACAGATTGTGCCTTTGGTTGCCCTACATATTATTGTCTGACTTCCTACCCTTCAGAACTAACATCCCACTGCCTGCCCTGCTGTGGTCTGTCTGTGTAGGCCTGGGGGGAGGTTAACCATAGCCATCATTCTGGGGTCATGGCACAGGCTCTGTTTGGGATTGTATACACCTGTCCTGCTGGCTGAGACTGTTGTTGGGTATGTGAACCTTGCTGACTGGCATGTGTGGGTCTTATGGACACACATGCCGCTCAGCCCATTTCCTGCAGTGGGTTTTGTAATCCTGTGTAGTACTGGCTACTATGGTGACTCTAGTATGTATTATAGATGTCATGGTGCCACTATGGGTGTCTACTGTCTGCTGCCATAACTTCCGGCCACCCAATTCCCTTGCATGCTCACATCCATACTATAGCTGCAGGTAACAAAACATTCTACTCCATTTGGCAATTGGTAGGTTGACTGACTTACCTTGAGGGTGTGCCAGACCTGCAGATGGTGCTGGAGTAGTACACTCCCTATACATGGTTGAGCAAAGGTAGTGTCATGCTTGGCATCCTTTTTACTGTATGTGTGAGTCAGAGAGAGGTGTCATTCCTTTGATCCCTACTGTGTCAGTGCATATGCTATGCGTTCCCACTTTGCCAAGACCAGGACATACTGGGCATGCCTCCTTCTGCCTACTGGAGCAGGCTCAGGTTGTTCCTCCTCTCTCCTCTGAGTCACTCTGTGCCTGTGCAGGCCTTGGCATTGGTTGGGAGCTGTGTGGCCCTGCCCCATGCTGTTCCTGCTGCAGCTATTTCCGCAGGATCATATTGTGTAGCATAGCACATAGCATAACAATTTGGGTACATGTAGCTGGTGAATACTGCAAGGTTCCACCGGATGTGTCCAGACACTGGAACCATGACCTGAGCAGCCCAAACACATGGTCTGTTATATGTCTGGACTGTGCGTGTGCCTCATTATGGCGTTGTTGTTCAGGTGTGTGTGCATTTCTGATGGGTGTCATCAGTCATGGGTCCAGTGTGTACCCAGCATCCCCCACTAGGTGACCGTAGGAGATGTCTACATTGGCAAACCTATGGTACAGCTGTGCCAGATGCCATATGTGGGAATTGTCATAGTTTCCAGGGCAGCCAGCACACACATTCATTATAATGACCTGGGCATCATATACGACCTGGCAGTTGATGGAGGGGATGATCCTGCTGTTGATGTAGGCCCTATCCTGCTCACCAGGTGGTGCTTTGATGCATATGTGTGTGCAGTCCATAGCACCCACTACCCCAGGGTATTCAGCTATTTGATATAAGAGACGCATATTGTTGGGCAACACCTCACGTGTGTTAAGGAAATATACATGCTCACTGGCATGTGCTGACATGGCATCCAGGAACTGGTGGAATACTCTGGATGCTGATGCCTGTGAGATCCCCATGATGTCCCCAGTTGTGCCTTGGGAGGTACCTGTGGCTAGTATACCTTGGTATCCACTGGGATGGGTTCCCCTCGGTCAGTTTGGTGTGTCAGGTGTGGCCGGCACAGCTCAACAATTTGCTGTAGGAGGTCTGTGTCCACTCTATAGCACTCCAGTATCTCCAGCTCATGTAGCACCTGGTAGGTTACCCTGGGTCTGTACACTCTTCTCAGTTTCCTCACTGTGGGGTTGTTCGGCAGCATCGACATCCTCACCAGCCTCAGCCTCTTGCACATGTTGTTTTATGTTGCCTGCTGCAGCCCTTCTCATTTTGTAGGTTTGTTTGTTAAAATTTCCCCACTTGTATACACTGGTTGTGTAGAGTGTGGGAAAAACTAGAGGGGAAGGTTTTTGCTTAGTTTATGGTAGTGTATTGTGTTGGGCTGGTCTGCTGTCTGTGTAATTAGCTGATTCTGATACATTTCACCTGGCAGCTAAGCTAGTTCTCCTTGATTACCTTCCTGCTGCTGTTTTCCTTTCCCATTGCCTTCCTGTTTAAGGCCAGGGACGCGCTGCGCAAACAGAGTGCTCAAATGTGCACAGAGCTGCTATTTCCTGGTTTACTTTTTTTTTTCTTTACATCCCAGTGGGCGACGCGCACACCTGCATAGGCTTTGTGAAGAGTGCTAGGCAGGTTTAGGCACACCCCCTAGCTTAGCTAGAGCAATCCCGAGCCACAGGGCTCCAATCTGCTTACAGTATGCCTGACACACACACCCATGATGTCGCCTATATCCTAGTCTTGCACCCAGCTATTCATACTCTTACACTGTTGGAACCTGCCTCACATGCTGGGGAAATCTGGGAATCACTATCTTTCCCCTCATTTGCATACGTTTGCCAGCTAATGCATAGTTACATGTCTCACACTGAGCCTCCCCTATTGGCAACCATTACTCACTGGCCAGGTTGTCTTCTGCCTGCCATTGACTTGCATGGCAGAATACTGATTTTAGTTAGAATGCTTATTTTATGTTTTTTTTTTTATTTCCCCCCGATCCCATTTGTGCACTGCTACCCTATGCTTAAACAACCGAGATCAGCAAAGAAATAAATAAAAGTTTTTTTTTTTTATTTTTTTTTTTATTGTTTGCAATGCCAATGGCCTTATACTTGGCCATTGGCATGCTTCTTCAATGATATGTAGCTTTTATTTGGAGCTGTCATAGCTCCGTTTCGGATTTTTCAGAAATGTACTCGGTTACTGACCGAGTACATTTCTGCAGATAGCACTTGTCTTACACGGACTATTGCAAGCTTCCTGGATTACAAAATCACCTCCTTTGCATGAATTTCTCCAGCAAATGAGGTGATTTGCATACCAGGGCTTAGTCCGTGCATGATTAGTGCAGGGGCTCTCGTGCATGCCCCTGCAGGCTGTTCCTGGATCGCACAGCAGACATACTGCCTGCTAGGGCTCCTGCACTAATCTTGCATGCCGTGCAGGGCATCGAGAATCCAGGGGTATGTCTACACAGGGAAACCAGGACACTACCAGGACATGACCTGGACACTATAAGCATCAGACATAACCAGATCAAGTCAGACACTCTTCCAGAGGTCAGGATACTTTCATATTCATTTGCACAGGGGATGAGCAAGTTTTTCTACACAAATGCTACAAAACTAAACAAATATCAAAAACGGAATAAGTGTATACAGGGAAACTAGAATTTGCCTACACATGCATTGCTTTGTCATTCTATGCATCAGACATAGGCACACCAAGTTTCAGATTGTGCAAATGGCAGGACACAGTTATCATCATCTGCATGGGGGGGGGGTGTTACAGTAGCACATGTCTTCCTTTGAGAAGTGTGTGAGGGGAAGATCAGAGTTGTAATGGAATGACTGTGACCACTTAAGGCCAGTATGTTCAGATATGAGGTGTGTCTCTAATGAAAGTAAGTTTCTTGTGAACTGCATGTGTGTTTCTGTGTGTGTGTGTGTGTGTGTGTGTGTGTGTGTGTGTGTGTGTGTGTGTGTATGTGTGTGTGTGTGTCTGCAGGGAGACAACCTCAGCATGCATGACAGCACTATGCTCTGACATGCTGTACAGGTCCAAACATGTATGGAAAAGGATTACGTTTGTTGTGCACACCCCTACCCACAAGAACTATATCTGCAAAATTTTCCACTGTTTTTCCATGATCCTGGCTAGAAGATGACAATACCTGAATGTGAACTGTGTTTGCTAACCAAGTTGTCAAGTTCAAGGCTACAGCCACAAGGACAGTCTCTCCTGGGTATAGACATATCCACAACTAATTTAACAGTGTAAGTGCTTCCACTGCAGGAACAGGATTTGGCACATCCCTGGTCACATGGAATAATATCAGAGGGTGCAGCAGATGACTGGCCTCACAGATGTTGCCCCAGAACACATACTGCATGATGATTCATCATGTCCAAGGAGTCAAACCCATAGTTCATGCAGTCAGTATGCATAGCAACAATATAAAACAGAAAACAATCCTAACCTCACACTGTACACTTAATTTGATTTGCCCACCATTGTTGTTGCATTCAAAACTGTTTGCCTGGTATGCAACTATTGACTGTAGATACATGTTGCACTGAATCCATCAAAGACATTTATGATTTGAAACAATGCAGTTAGACAGCAAAATGGAAATAAAACATTAATACTGTATAAAGATGCAGTTGTACAAGTCACGGCATACCTTTAAGGTTCCCTTTTACGCTGTCGCAGATGCAGTTTGTCAAATGCATTTTCATCGAAATGAAAAGCGCGAAAAGGCAAAATAGCGAAGCAGCTTTTCAGCTAATTCTTTCCCTGGGAAAGAATTTGCTTGGCCACTTTCGCTACTTTGCCATTTTCGACACTGTAGTGTGATCTCGGAGTTGGTATATTTAAGTAGAGGGGTGTGGGGGGCACATTATGTAATGTTTTACAGTTTTTTTTTTTTTTTTTTTAATTTTGGAACAGCGATTTTTTTTCTTGGAAAAAAGATCGCTGTTCTGAGGTTTCGACGTTGTATACTTTCACTTACATGGGGTCGAATATGTGTCATTCGCTGTTGTGAGTGTGCAATATCATAATATAGACCCTACCTTTAACTGTTTGTGAAAGGATTCTCCTTACTTCTTGAGCAATTCTCAAAGCAATCTTGTTCAGCAGAACAACGCAATAAAGTAGCTTTCTGTAGCAAGATGGAAGATCCTTAACCCACTTCATGTTTTTAAGCAGTAGATAAGCCCATCTGGAAATCTCAAATTTGCTAATTAGTTCTCAACTCATTATGCCTTCTTAATCAATCAATTTACCTAATGAACAGTGTACATAATACTGTTCAGATGGCTAGGTTCATCAGTAAATACTAGGCTAATGACACCTGGGAGCCTTTTTAAGCATCACCATGCTTCCCAAGGTGGGAATCAACCCTTGTATTTTGTGTTTGTGAGGTAAACATCTTAACCTTTCTGACAATCCCTGACAGCCAAGTACTGCAGAGGTGGGATTAAGAGTTTGACAAGATATTACTTTCCAGGTGTGCCTCATTAGAAGTAATGGTCAGTCAACGATGTGTTAAAGATCCATGCTCAGCAAACTCACACTTTGAAAGGGTGTGTCAAGTAACTGTTACAAATACAGTAAAGTTATACCCACTGGGAAATATGACTGAAGTCTGATCCACATACTGGCCATGTCATCTAATTTTTATGTGAGGTGGCTATGCATATATTCCACAACTGAATGAAGATGTCTAATAATTAGAATGATAAATGTGATAATGCAAAGTTGGATGACCGATTGAGCATATATTCACAGTCCAAAATAGTGGAATGGAGGTATGCCATACTGTAACACATTCAATGGACAAAGATAGCATAATTAATGCTTTACCTACGTTTTACGAGTATACCATGCTTGTAACTTTACCTTGATCTTCATTCTCAGATCTGTCCTATTCTTCCATTATCATGCTTCATTCTGTTACAAAAGCAATAAATACACTAGCATGACCAGTGTATTGCAACATAAATTCCCACTGCGGAAAAAATTTTTTTTTTCAAAATGTAACTGACTTTGTCCTGTGTGTTGATGTGGTGCAACTTGTTAATGTGGTGAGCAGTCCATTTCAATGCAATTGGTGCAGGGTTTATATGCTAAAAAAGTGCAATTTTTTTCCCAAAGTGTGAGTCATTTGCAGTGAATAACCTCTCATATTTGAAAATGCTTGCTAGCTATCTTTTTCTCCTGCACACTGTGAATCCTTAGGAGGCTAAGCCAGGTATTCAATGGTAGCAACACTGTATTAGTGTCAGCCTTGAGTACATAAGCACTAATAAATGTCCATTAAAGTAAATCATCTACATCACGCACATCACATACGTATCCATAGTCACTGCCATTATCCATTAGCAAATGTCACAGAAATAAATGACTCACATTGATCCAAATGAGTTATAAAAAAAGAATTATATAAGATCATGTTCAAACACTGCACAAAGGTTGGTATTGCGCATTGTGGCTTGTGATCAATGTCACTTAGGAAATAAGTCACATCATGACAAAAATTCAGAAATAAACATATACACATGCAAACAATTAGCCATCAGTTGGACAAATGAGTATGACATTGGTGAGCATCCATTAGCATATTGGATACAGACAAAACTGAAGTCAAAACAGTATTTTCCACATTGCTTTCTTAATAGCTCAACATTTTAATGATGTTTACTTCATTACAGTGCAATAGCTGCAGACTTTGAATCAACACCAGTACTGTAATTGTTCATAGGTTCATAGGTAGATACTAGGCTATCTGCCCTAGGGCATTTATAAGCCTAGCCAGAGTATATTTAGCTTCCGCCTCCCTACTAGATTAGCCTACTGTGCCTCTGTAAAGTAGATCACAGAAGGTACCCTTTTAAGATTAGTTTACTGTGCCTCTGTCTAGCAGGGACACAGAAGAGATCCCAGGGGTGAATTTGCGATTTCCCATCCACGCGTCCAGATTTCGCTTGAAGAGGGTCAGCGAGGGGCTATGTCTAACATGAATTGAGATTCTATTCCAGAGTGAGGGGAGCCTCTGGAAAATGAATCTGTCCCTCCAGCATGTCCTATTTATTTTTGTGCTGAGGTTTAGGTCCCTGGAGCGTGTAGCTCTAAGGGACTTGGATTTTTTGAGGTGGAGCATGTCCATTAATTCTGGGTTTGGCATTGCTTTGTATGTCAGGCATAGATCGCCTCTGAGTAGGCGGTAAGCAACTGAATAGAGCTGGAGTTTCTTTAGTCAAGCTGCATAGGACATCTGTTTGTAGCCCATGATCCTCTTGGTGAGGTACTATTGGGGTCTCTCCAGTTGCTGCAGGTGTTGGGTAAGGTACATCCCAAAAGGGGCATTGTATTCAATTGTGGGCCTGATGAGTGACGAGTAGAGGGGCACAATGACCTCTCTTGATCTAGATGTGAATCCTTTCGTGATAAGGTGGGCTATATAGAAGGTCTTTCTAACCACTTTGGCAATGTGATTATCAAAGGAGAGATTACTATCTACGTTGGTCCCCAAATCTCTAAATACTTCTTCCGTACTTAATGGATTACCACCTATGTGGTAATTTGTGGGCACCTTGTTTTTCCCAAAGGGGATGACTATGCACTTTTTAGCATTTTGCTTGAGGCAGTGGCTCTGGCACCAAGCATCCGTATCTGTGAGACCCTTTTGGAGGATGCTTGTGTCAGCTGGAGATTCGATTATGGCCCCCAGTTTGCAGTCATCTGAGAACTTTGTCAGCCATAATCCCCCCGTGTTAGCCTGAACCTAAGAGAAGTATATACCGAACAAGAGAGGTCCCAGAACTGAGCCTTGTGGAATGCCAGTTGCAACTGGTTTGGATTCGGACATGGTACCTGTGATTCTGACCATGTGGGTTCTATCTCTGAGCCAGTTTGCAACCCATATTGTGATATAGGGGTTGATATTTAAGCTGGTAAGCTTATTTATGATGCCCAAGTGGGGTATTGTGTCGAAGGCTTTTGCGGGGTCCAGGTAGGCTGTGTGGACTACCTTGCCCTCATCTATGGCTTTGGTAACTGTTTCAAAGAAATCAACTAGGTTTAAGAGGCAAGATCTGCCCTTAACAAAGCCGAATTGGGTAGAGTCCAGTGTCTGGAGGCTCTCAATGTCTTTGATTATGAGTTCCATGATAATATGCTCCATAGCTTTACAGACCAGACTAGTCAGGTTTATGGGGTGATAATTTCCGGGGTCCATTGTGGTACCACCTTTGTGCAGTGGGACCACTGTAGCTGTACGCCATTCTTTGGGTACTTATCCTCTAGTAAGGCTAAGTTTGAACAGTGACTTAATGTGAGGATTCATTTCTTCTTGGAGCTCATGTAAGACACAGCCTGGGACACCATCCAGCCCCATAGATGCTGTGTTTTTTGCTTTGGAGAGGGCAGCTTTCACCTGTGCATCTGTGATGTCAGGGAGGTTACATTCAGTTGTGATAGGCATTTGCTCCTTTGGGGGGGAAGGGGGGGAGAAGTTTGCACTGAATCTGTCTGCCAGGATGTGGGCTATGTTTGTAGGTTCGGTATATTTTGTACCGTTATGCAACAATTCAGAGCATATCTGGGAGTTTCCGCCCATGTTCCTGACATAACTAAAGAAGGCCTTGTGATTATCTTTAGCATCTAGGGCAATTTTTCTTTCGAAGCTGGCCTTTGATGATTTTATGAGGGATCAAAGTTTCTTGCTAATGCTGATCAGAGATGCCTTCCCTTTTTGGGATTTTGCTCTATCATGTAGTAGCTTCCTCCTTCTGTTGTATAGCTTATTTATGGCCGGGGTCCACCAGACTGGTCTCCTGTTTTTGGAGGAGTGAGTCTTGGTTTTATTTGGGATAGCATGATCCATGCATTCCTGCAAGTGCTCATAGAATGCATTTGTAAAGTATTCTGCGGATTGGGCTGTATTATCCTCTGGCCCAGGGGCTTTGAAGGATTCCACCTCAGTCTTGAGAAGTGCAAAGTTGGCTTTTGAGAAATTCTTTACAGTGATTTCCTTGGCTGGGGGTGGGGACAGAATATGGATGTCCAGGGAAATTTGTTTATGGTCTGATCTTACCAATGAGGGGTTTACCTCTGCTGTGAAACATAGAGTCCCCATGTTAGTGATGACCAGGTCCAATATGTTGTTCCCTCTTGTGGGAGTGGTGACCAGTTGTTCCATTGCGTTAGAGTTTATAAATTCAAGGAACCGTTGGGCGAGGGTGTTTGGGCTTGAGTAATTTTCCCAGTCAATGCTTGGGTAGTTGAAGTCACCCAATAACATAGTGTTTGGAGAGACCTTCATATTCTCCAGTGTTCTCAGGAATGCCAAGTGGGGTTCCTGTAATAGGGAGGGTGTTCTGTAGCAGGGTACAAACTGAAAAGCGGTTTTGCCCACTGTTAGTTGCACATGGATGGTTTCTGATGCTTCGTGCAGTGCCACTAACCTGGAGGTGTAGGTATCTTTGATGAATATAGATACTCCCCCTCCTTTTGTGCTTCGGTCCGAGTTTAGGGGCCGAAACGCATGATATGAGTTATAACCTGGTAATGCTGGGGTGCTCTCAAGAGCCTTGAACCAGGTTTCTGTTACTGCACTCACATCAATTTTCTCCATACTGAGGAGAGCCTCGAGTGCGTGCATCTTGAGGTTTAGACTTCTGGCGTTGAGTAGCATTACCTTTCATTTTTTTATCCTTGGGTTGTCTATGGAGTTGGGTTTGTCCTTTGAGCCTTGCCTAAAAAAGGCACTATGGGGTTGGCAAGAGCCTTGGCTAGTATACGAAAGCCTAAGCGTGACAGGTGCAAGCCATCCCTAGCGAAGCAACGTGGCTTGTCGAGCATGTCATCCCAGGCTGATAGACACTGGATCCCCTTTGAATGACACCAATACTTTAGTCAATTGTTGAAACTGATCATTTTGTCTTTATACTGTGGTGTCATTCTTGGTGAGGACAAGATGCTACTCAAGGTCAGGGTCATACCAGCCTGGGCTACATGGTCAGAGAGCTCCTCTATGTCTCTTTTCATGTAGTCCAGGGAGGTATGTCTCAGGTCATTCACACCAGCATGGACAATGACGGAGTCATACTTGTATTTGCTTTGGAATGACCTGAGTGCTTGCATTATGTGGCAGATCCTGGCACCCGACAGGCAGCTTACAGTGACCTTCTCCTTGTTCAGTCTGGTGAGTGGGACATCAGTGTGCCGGACAATAGAGTCCCCTATAACAAGTGTATTTGGTGTGTTGTTTGGCCTTAAGGGCTGTGACTGTGAGGCACACTGATTTTGTGAGATATGTGATTCATGGGTATTGTTGAGGGGTGGCTGTTGCTTGGATATCTGCTTAGGAGGTCTTTGCTGTTTAGGCAGATTTTTATTTAGAGCCTCCGAGTATGTTTTTGTGTGTTTATGTGCTGGGTATGCAGATGCAATAGGTCTG
>NC_056731.1:725102721-725112721 GCF_019279795.1 Protopterus annectens
TAATTTTCCATTCATTAAGGGTTATTTGCCATCATCATAACCTGATCATCCTGAATGATTTAGTGTCCATCCTCTGATTCAGAAGAGTGTGTGTGTGTCTCATATACAGAAGACAGGGAGGTGCATGCTATTCTCTGCTGACATATGTCAGCAGTATGTATGTATGTATGCATTATTGATGATAACATTGCACTTACTACATCATGTCAACAAATATGGATTTCCACAAAGCTTTCAACTTACCAATATCTTCTCTGACACAGAATGAGGAGATAATCCTATCTACACTGCACTGTTACAGACTAAAAGTCAGGCTTTGGCAGTGTTACTTGTGTTAAGTACTGTGCCCTCTAGATTGTGCCAATAGGTAATGTGTTCTAATCTTATAGCAGCCAACTTGTGTGTGTCTGTATGGCCACAGAGTCATGTAAATATGATCTTAACTACTGCAGGCCTCAATAAAGTAGTAGCCTGGAGTTAATTGTATACTGCAGGGTGAGTCAACATCAATGTCAGACCTTTCTCCCAACATCATCTTCTCTGCAATGCAACCACCCAGCTACATCACAATGCTGATATCATCCATTATAAAGTGCACTCTCACATGGTAAAAGTCAGATTTCTGTGGTGGCACTTCTGTTAAGTACAGTGTTATCCGGATTACATAGCTAGATAAGTGAGGGGTTCTGATCTCTCAGCAGTCAAGTTGTTTGTTTATGTGTATATGGAGTTGTGTAAATATTACCTTAACTACTGCTATCCACAATAAAGTAGTAGCCTGGAGTTAATTTTATACTGCAGCGTGAGTCCACATCATCAGACTCTTCTTCCAAAATCATCTTCTCTGCAACACAATGCTAATGTCATCATCTACAGTGGATATAAAAAGTGTACACACTCCTGTTAAAATGCCAGATTTTTTGATATAAAAAATTAGACCACAATAGATCATTTCAAAACTTTTCTCACCTTTAATGTGACCTATAACCTGTACAATTCAATTGAAAAATAAACAAGTCTGTTAGGGGAAAAAATAAAAAATCTACAAATAAGCTAGTTGCAAAAGTGTGCACACCCTTAAACTAATACTTTGTTGAAGCACCTTTTGATTTAATTACAGCATTCAGTATTCTTGAGTAGAAGTCTATCAGCATGGCACATCTTGACTTGGCAATATTTGCCCACTCTTCCTTGCAATAGAGCTTCAAATTTGTCAGATTGCGAGGACATCCCTTGTGCACAGCCCTCGTCAGGTCACCCCACAAATTTTCTTTTGAATTTAGGGCTGGGCTCTGGCTGGGTAATTTCAGAACTTTAATTTTCTTCTGGTGAAGCCATTCTTTTTTTATTTTGATGTATGGTTGGGGTCATTGTGTTGAAAGGTGAAATTCCTTTTCATCTTCAGCTTTCTAGAAGATGCCTAAAGGTTTTGGGCCCAAAGTGACTGGTATTTGGAACTGTTCATAATTTGATCCACCTTGACTAAAGCCTAAGTTCCAGCTAAAGAAAAGCAACTACAAAGCATGATACTGCCACCATCATCCTTCACTGTGGTGATGGTGTTCTTTTTGGTGATGCAAAGTGTTGTTTTTGCACCAAACGTACCTTTTGGAATTGTGGCTAAAAAGTTTAACCTTGGTCTCATCATACCATAGCACATTTTCCCACATGCTTTTAGGAAACCTGATGTTTTGTTTTGGAAATTTTAGCTGGGCCTGGATGTTTTTCTGTGTAAGAAAAGGCTTCCATCTTGCAACCCTACCCCATAGTCCAGACATATGGAGAATATGGGAGATTGTTGTCACATGTAGTACACAAACAGTATTTGCCAGAAATTCCTGTGGCTCCTTCAGTGTTGCTGTAGGTCTTTTGGCAGCCTTCTTGACCAGTTTTCATCTTGTATTTTCATCAATTTTGGAGGCACGTCCAGTTCTTTGCAACATCACTGTTGTTCCATATTTTCTCTACTTTTTGATGACTGTCTTCACTGTGTTTCATAGTATATCTAATACAGTGGAAATTTTTTTGTACCCTTCTTTTGACTGAAACCTTTCAACAACGAGATCCCTTTGATACTTTGTAAGCTCTCTGTGAACCATGGCTTTTGCTGTGGCAGGCAACTGACTAAATGTCAGGAAAATCCTACTAAAACAGCTGAACTTAATTTGGGGTTAATCAGAGTCTCTTTAATTGATGGCAGGTGTGTACCCAAGAAGACTCAATGCTATAATTAAATCACAAGGTGCTTCAACAAAGTATTAATTTAAGGGTGTGCACACTTATGCAACCAGCTTATCATGTTTTTTATTTTTTATATTTTTCCCTTAACAGATTTGTTTGTTTTTCAATTCAATTGTACAGGTTATAGGTCACATTCAAAGTGGGAAAAGTTTTGAAATGATTCATTGTGGTCTCATTTTTTATATCACAAAAACCTGGCATTTTAACAGGTTGTGTACACATTTTATATCTACTGTACAAAGTTTACTATCACACTGTAAAACTGACACTTCTGCAGTTGTGCTTGAGTTTAAGCATTATGTCCTCTAGATTGCATAGCTGGATAGGTAGGGGTGCTAATCTCATGACAGTCAACTTGTATGTGAGGAGTTGTGCAAATATGACATTAACTACTGCTGGCTTCAGTAAAGCAGTAGCCTGGAATTAATTTTACACTGCAGGGTGACTCCACATCAGTGTCAGACCCTTATCTCAACATCATCTTCTCTAAAACACAACACTGATATCAGCCACGAACTGAACTCTCCCACTGTAAATGTCAGATTTTTGCATGAACACTTGCATTAAGTAATGTGTCCTCTCCACTGTATAGGTAGAATGTTCTAATCTCATGGCAGTTAACTTGTGCATATAATGGTGGGTCCATTGCATAACTGGAGGATTAATTCAACAGGTATGTTCACTTAACTCCTACTCGTAAGAAAGATTTGCATGGTTAATCTCACATCCCCTTTTCACTCTGTCCACAAACCCATACTGCCTATAACACAATGACAAGTTATTATTAAAATAATGCACTATCATACCACTAAAATCAGATCTCTCCTGTGGCATGTGCATATAATGCACTTGTGTGCAGATTGTGTTAGTCAATAGGTAGGGAGTTCAAATACAACAGTAAAACTCTACTGACTGCGTGTGCATATGTGTGTGAATGAGAATGTAAATAGATGCAGGAATGCATTACACCTACTAGTACTGACAACATTTAGAATTTCATGTAGATGTAGAAGTCATTTTTGCACTTGCATCTCCTTTGCATGACACAACAGATGTCATCTTTTCAAAGATGCAATGTGGCTCACATGCAACCAGACTTCTTCTGTGGAGCTTTTGTTTAATACAGTCATTTTTAGAGTGTGCCAGTTGACAGGCAGAGAGTTAAAATATAACAGTGAGACTGTCCTGACTGTGTGCATGTGTGTGTGTGTGTGTGTGGGGGGGTGCATTGCACCTCTTAGCATTGACACTTTAAAGTCCACATAGCTGTAGAAGTCATTTTTTCATGCACATCTCCTTTGCATGACACTTTCACTTCTACTGGGCATGTGTATATAATACACTTATGTTTAGATTGTTTCAGTACATAGGCAGTTTGAATATAGGAATGCCTGTCAACTGTGGCTGTGAGTTACCTCCTCCTACTGTGCACACAGGCCACAAATACATATATGAGGTATATTTATAAAATATGCTTGTGCTGTGCAACCACTTTTTAGTGCAGCCATGAAAGCAAAACACAATGGTAATGCCATCCATTGAAATGTGCAGTGTCACACTCCTCACATAAATCTGTAGTTGTGCTTGTGTTTCAGCAAACTCTCATTAGGTGATGTTAGCTATATAGTTCAAATCTCAATGTTACTGCTTACAATCAGTGTACATGCTGTTCGCAGTGTTGTCACCCACATGAGCTATGTTCAGGTGAATATGTTGTTTTCTGTTACAAGAGTTCATTCTACATTTCATTTGGAAAGGATGTATTGAAGACTAATACTGCTATTTGAGTAGATTGCTTCCATCACAGTTGTAGTGAAACACCTCCTCAGGACTGAGGACATGAGACAATGTAGTGTATGTTGTTGCCTAAGTAAGGCATGTGTCCCAATACAAGATTGTATCCACATTGCACATAATTGTTGTTCTACTGCAACAGTGACAACAGCAGGAGGCTGCAGATGTGTTGGCTATACCTAGCATCAGGCAATTTGGTTTGACATACATCAAGATTCTTTCTAAATATATACAGGGACACATATGCCTTGATTCATACACATGATGTAATGCTATCACATAATCACACATATGACAGCTGGTGATGCACTTATACTGCGGCACATTCACTGATCTCACTATGGTGTCTCAGTGCTTAGGCAAGTATTCCAAACCAGCATTGAGTGACTGTAATCATTTGTGTCCTTAACTGTTCTGCAGGAAAGACAGCCCTCAATTATATTTTGTATGTATAGAGTGGCAGAGGCATCCCTCATTAATTTTAGCAGATAAAAATTATGGGCAAGTAAAGTACAACTATTATAACTAGTATAACTTCACATAGGTGGAGTTCAACAGCTGTGATAACTTTCCACTGTGAGAATGGATTAACAGCCATATTGTTATTTGGAGAAGTTGTGCAGCTTGATGTTTAATTCTAGCATAGGGATTTATTTTGTGTGACTGTATTGATATCCAGCAACCATTACATCACTTCAGTCTTATCACTTGATATGTTGCATGAACACATGTGAACATAGCTTTGGATTTCATGGCAGTAGACATTTGTTTTGCTAGTGCAATGGTGAGAGTGCTATTTTGACACTTGCATTGAGTACTGTGGTGTACATGAGTGTGCTCCAGTTCTTGGCTGGTGTCTGTACAGACATACAGAGAAACATTCCATGACCATGGAACATTGACATTGGACTAATAACAGTTGTGTGCATATGAGCATACTCATTTAATTACCATCAGTCTGACATGCTGATATGATTCATTATCAGGAATACTTTCTTAATTCATACATTAATTTCCTTTGTTTGTGACAATATCCATTGCTACCTCCTGTGGCAAATGCCAAAAATACACAGCAATAGGGAATACATTACATCCCAATGTGGTGTCTGCATCTGTTCCTGTGAGTCTACACAATAACTGTGTCAGGCAGACATGCCTTATATAAGGGTTTTACATATGTCACATGGTTTATCTTCATAATTCCGACAGCCACATCCTCGAAACAGCTTCCGCGAAATGCAAAACTGCAACTTCTCAAAACTGCAAATGCAGATGTTCTGAATAACAAAATCTCACCCCCTTTTTGACCCATGGTAGCACTTGTTTCAGCTGTGGAACAGCTGGAAATGTCAATGTTCACTTTTTTTTTAAATTTAGAGAAGCCGGAGGGACAGAATTTGCAGAAATGGTTCACTTGTCTGCACATTCATGGATGTGTTTCGACAATATGAAGGTAAACCATGTCACACTCTGCTCCCATATTTGCAACACTAGACATAGCAACATATTGGATGCTTAACCATTAGAATATTGAGGTGCGTTATTCTCTTCAAGGGTGATCCTCCTTGTTCATGTGCGAGGCCTATTTCTGTGGTGTACACAGTCAATGCACACGTCTGAGTAAACATTGATGGGAATGGTTTGATTCTTTTAAAAGGAAATTGTGGTTTCTGAGACATACCTATTTTCCAACATGTTATGTTGATGAAATACATGCTCTGCAAATATCACATAATGTCTGTACTGTCCTTGAGAACTCTCATCTCAACTCAGCATGTTAATGATATTCATATGACTCCCCTCTGTTGCAATGTTAATTTGTGTAATGTCAGATCCTATAATATGTCTACCTTTATTTACCCGTATTTGCTCAGAAAGTGTGACCACCATTAATTATTATGACATGCGTACATAAGCATCTTCACATCAATTATCTTTCTAGAATTTGAACATTTATCCTCCATTTTTATGTTTCTGTAAACAGCTGTTTCATTTCTGTGTACATTTTTCTCAGTATACGTTTCCTCTCCTGTAACCCAGATGTTGCAGTTAATCTTGCCATTTCACATCTCCTCTTACTCATTATTCATATGTTACATTTGGGTCCACTTCATAACATTGAAACTTCATAAGGTTGAATTTCATAACATTGAGACCAAAACATCTAAATCCCAAAACACTGAAAACCCAAAACATTGAAAACTCAGAACATTGAAAGTGTGCTTCATAACATTGAAAACTACAATGCACACGGAAATAACATCCCCTCCACCTACAACAACACCTAACTAGCAAATACACTTTGTACAACATTTCTGTAGGGGGACAAGACCCCTGCACTCCACATGTGGGGAGGTCTAGCCTTTTCCACTGTAGTGCAGTCTTGGAGTTGGTATATTTAATTTATGGGGGTGTGGGGGGCTCATGGGGGTGCAGAGGGGCTTGCCCCCCTGCAGAAACATAGTAGAAAGTGTGCTTGTTAGTTAGGTGTTGTTGTAGGTGGAGAGGATCTTATTTACTTATTCAATGTAGTTTTCAATGTTGTGAGGCACATTTTCAATGTTCTGAGTTTTCAATGTTTTGAGTTTTCAGTGTTTTGAATTTTCAATGTTATGGTCTCAGTGTTATGAAATTCAACGTTATGAAATTTCAATGTTATGAAGTAGACCCGTTACATTTATGTGTATGGTACACTCAGTGCACTGCCTAGTATAACTTGCATTATTTGCTCTATGTATGCATGCCACACATGGGGGAACAGCGTCATCTCCACTACAGTCACATGAAATGCAGCAAAACTTACCTCTTTCACCAATAGGAGGCATATTTAGTATTGTAATTATATCATCTCTTGCATGACATAGTAACAAATACGTCTTCATTACTCTCTTTCCTGAAGTGTAGCCCCAGCAGAGATTGAAGGAAATCAGGTGGCACTATGCAGTGCCTCAATGGGGAGGCTTGGAGTAAGTATTGCTTCAGGTATTAATGAGTTTAATTTGAAAATATAAGTAATTATACCAGTAGGTAATAATGTTTGTGGAAATCAGGGTACAAGCAATTGTCAGACAACTAACTTAGTATGCATATTCTAAGTGTGTAAACCTTGCACAGCTGTAAAATTAACTCATATTGCTCTGAACTATTCAATTGTCAGCTAAGGTATGATGGCTTTAGTTTCAATTGCACCTTATGGCAAATATGTTTAATATGAATGTTACATTGCTGACGTTAAATAGCTGTTGTCATGGCATATAACACCATGTGATCAAGCCAATTAGATTGTAAAATCAATCATGTCTGTACAACATATTTAAAATATGTACAGTTTTGACAGAATGATTATTAGATGTGAGAGCAAATTATATTATATCATTAGTATAGCAATACCTCATTGCCTCATACATTTATATCTGGATGTTTACAATCCTACTAACATATATGGAATGTGTAATGTCTGTGACCTTAACATTAAAGGAATATCTATAATGCTTTTGTTGTTGTGTCTCTTCCCACACTCCTTCGCACTATCCTTTTTTTCATGAACTTTTGAGTGTAATATTCATTACTACTACATCAAGACCACAGAGAGCTAGCCCAGACACAGTGGCTTGGACTGCCATCCCTTGGTGGCAGCTTTGGCATCCCCACCACTGAGAGCAAAGGCACCTGGCATTTCTGGGTCACAACCTGTTGGTGTTGCCTCCACATGGCTTGCACTACCTGTGGGACTTACATCAGGTAGCTGTGCCCCATGACTCGTGCATTGGTATCCACCAGGAGTACTGCCATTAGAGGTGACAGTTATGTACTCTAACAGGAGATGACATGGCTGGTGGAGGAGATAATGGAAAAGAGCCTTGATGCTCACGTCAGCTGTAAGGAATACAGTCTACAGCAGATGGCCAAATCTCTGCCCTCTCCGGCATGGCCTGAGATTTTCAAGGATGGAGGCAGTGGTGACATCTCAGAGGGTGAGGACCACTTACCCACTGTGTTCACATTGGAAATGGCTGTCCCACACCCATTCCTATACCTCAACAGGATGTAGTCTTTCTTCCCATGTCCATCACTAGCCCTGTGTGTCATGCCTGACTCATTTGTCAGCCCATGTTACAAACTTACAATACTTACCAACCTCTGATATTCCTGACTGACTTCCCCAAGTTTCCTCTCTCTGCTGAAAAAAGTAAAAAGTGTCCTGTCCCATAAAAACATAACTTCCCATGAATAAAATTCAATTTCACCAATGTGTGCACCTGATTTGGTCAAATTGGTCACACAACATTGTTAAGTTGTTGCACATCATTTATGATCTAAATATGCAAAAATGTTTAAATTATTTGTAAATATATATTGCTACCTTGTGAGAAAGTGGATAGATGTGGTTCTATTCCACCTCCACCCTGATTATTCCTGAGTTGCTCATTTAGTCTCCTACTCTTTGCTTGATCCTCATTTTCCTTGCTGTCCTATCATCCCATTCCCCACCTATAATGTGGTCAAAACATACATGCACAACACACACACACACAAGGCCATAAATGGTTAATAAACAGAAATGTCTGGTTTTGTACTCAGCATCATTGCAACACTTGGCATTGAGCAACAGACCCTAGTTTTACCTCTCATCCTGAGGCAAAAACAAAGAAAATTGCTATTTATGCACCAAGGCACTGCCATCAGTCACTCTAATGAGCTTGGCTTAAAAGCTCACCAGTAGGCAATTCTGACAAAATAAAAATGAAAAATGTAATTTGCCTTTGTTAGTTTTATATACTCTAATGGTTCATATTATACATTATATGATTAATCCATTGCACTGCATTGGATTCAGTGCTGTATGTCACTGAGTATGGGATTATCTCACTTTTTCTGTCTCATTCTGAAACTGTTTGCAATTGAACAGTAACACGTGCTGACTGAAATGAAGGACAGCAGTACAGACATTATCATTTAAGCCTACTTGTAACTGATGAACACATGGGTACAAGACTTGTAACACTACATACTACGTGCTATGGAGGATATCACTTGGGAACACGTGTGTTGCATTCCAGTGTGTTATAGATGTCCCTATCATGCACCACCATCCTGATCAATCCCTATGGCATCATCTTTGTGATCTCCCTTTTGAGCACTTATTTCATCTGTGACTTGTCAAACACATGACAGTGCAAGTTCCTCTATCCCCCGGATTCACTAATCTGCCATGCAGGACTAAACTAGTCCTGCACGTAAGCGGCAGTTGAATAGGAGGACGGCAGCGCACTATGCATAATAATGAAGGAACACCGCCGGAGCTCCAAATCCTACACTGAGCGTGGACAAGTGCAGGAGGTGTGTTGGAGAGGTGAGCTGTCAAAATAAGCACGCCCCTGCAAAGTAGAACAGAAAAAAGTGTAAATAAATGAGCGAAATCGCTCATAGGTGTCCACATATCTCCACCAACAGTCCCCATGTGTTCAACAGCAACAGTACATTGAAATAAAATGAAGAAACCCTTGTATTTATTTTTTTAAACCCTCAGTACAGCTACCCATAGGTGCGCGGGTTTGCCCATCGCTTAGCTACGGTTAAAGCAGCTGAAAAGGCTGAAGAGGATAACAAGGAATATATATGCAAATGTAACAGCACAGCAAAAGTGTAGTGATTAGAGCATCCACCTAACAAACAGGCATTCCTGGTTCAAGTCCCACTGCAGCACAAATCATTTTCCACAGGAAATCTGTATATGAACATATTATTACATTGTTTTGCCGTATAACCTACATAATAACATTTAAATGTGAACTGGAGCACTGCATGAAATGCACATGTGAAGTGTCAGTGTCATAGTGAATAAGGCACAAGTAAGCAGGTCTAAGCACAAATAAGCAGCAGTAAGCATGTCCAAGTGCGTTTGTGCGGGGTAAGCATTGCCCACTCAGATTAAGCAAAGCAGAAGCTAAATGAGTGTAAGAAA